>NC_140210.1:40054967-40329967 GCF_951802725.1 Rutilus rutilus | reverse complement strand
AGGTCCTTTGAATTTTAGCGATGACCCTTGACGTGTTACTAAACATTTTGGGGAGGAAAGTCTGGGAGAAAGTAAAAATTCTGACTAAAACCTTTATTTATGTTAAATGTCTTCATACAATAGTAAGATTTATGCCACGAGGTTTACTTCATAAAGCCTGTGATTTACTTCTCTGATGAAGTGTGAATAATTAACAAACCAAACATTGCACATGCATTTTTAGTTGTTTTTGCTTTGCTCTCGAAGGACATTGTCATATTAAAAGTTGGAGATGACCAACATCAAGTCTTTAAGTCGAGCATTAAATGGGCCGCTCCAGCTTTGCTAGTGGTTTGTCACGTTAATGGCCTTAGACATTTCGTCTACTCGTAACCTGTCTGCCAGAAACACAGGACCCAGTCTTCATGTTTTATTGACACGTTAGACTTATAGCCGTTAAGCTAATCGTGAAACGGCCATTGAGAAGAAAGGGAAAATGCATGTAAGCTGCTTATTTTCAACATAAAGAGCCTTAAGTGTATTAGCTAATAAATGTCATCACAAATAACGTCATAGAAATTCAAAACGTATAAAACCACTGAGACTTAATCACAGAACGCTGACAGCTTCGTAAATGGCTTTTTAGAAGGTAAATTACAGTAATTAGAAAACGTAACTGTAAGCAATCTGACATTTACCTCATGATACCTTAGAGGGCTGGTTCACCAAAAAATGAAAACGCTGTCACCATTTACACGCCCTTTTCTGTCATTCTGTCTATTAATTCTGCCATTAATTACTCGTTCCAAACCCGTAAGACTTTCGTTCATCTTAGGAACACAGCTGAAGATCTTTTTGATAAACTCTGAGGCATCTCTGTCCCTCAATTGACAGCTACGTAACTACCACCTTGACGCTTCAAAAATATGAATTCAGTGGTTTAGTCCATGTTCTGAAGGTCTGAAGAGACACGGTCACTTATGCTGGGTACACACCAAAAGATTTTTTACATCTTATAAGATTTTCAAAATGTGATAGACCACAAACATGAGGACAAAAAATCCTAGATTTAAGCGTTTTGCTCCTATAGTGTGTGGTGTGCCATGATGTGACAAAGAGAGCACACCACACACAAACAGATTTTCAACCAGAGTCTCGACTGTGAACACAGGAAATCTTGCAAAATATCGTGAGACTTCAGAATAAGCATAGCGGACGATATGAAGGAAGAAATTGCAATAGTGTTTGGAATGATTTTCACAGAAAATTCATGTGAAAAAAAACATTGTACCCACCATTATAACCTTTTATACAGAAATATATTCATTCTTTATTTATTCTTTATTGGCTTTATTGTCTCTTTAGAAAAAGTTATTTAATCCCTCTATAGAACCTCACTGAACCCTTAACACTCAGCTTCTTTTTTTTTTAAATCTTTTTTTTTTATTGATTTTAAGAATTACAATTAGTCAGGGGGGTACAAATAGTAAAGCCGATAATCAAACATAAAAAGACATATACATAATCAGTGACAAACTTAAAAGTTAAACAAAAATTTGAAAATGTTTACGGATTGAAACGCACTTTGCAGCTTTCTTATTTTTCAAACCCAATATTGTGTTTAGGTAGGCTATTGTAAAATTTCTGCTCTTAAAATGAAAAACAAAGGCTTGTTTCCTCCAAATTTACACTTATGAATACTAAATCTTAACACTGCTTCCTCAAGTGTGTGTGTGTGAGAATGACCATGTCTTCCATCATCTCGCTTTCTGATTGGATATTGTTTTGTTTCACGTGATAATCTCCAGAACGTGTGCGCGTTTGTCCTCGGGGTTCCCCCCACACATCAGGATTTCTGATCGTAAATATTAAACATGTTGAATATTTACGATTCGCGATCGGAGCGGCTCCGACGTTCTTCCGAGCAGGTTCGGACACTCTTAACACACCTCACACCAAGGGAAAATCTGATAAGATAATCTGTTGAACCATCAAGATAATCGGGACATAGCTAGGATTGTCGGAAGGGGGGAAATCGGCCCAAAATCAGCCCGATTATCTTTTGGTGTGTACCCAGCATTAATATGAAGAACAGGTTGAATTTAGGCTTTTATTCACATATAAACATTCATCATATCACACACCAGTTGTGGTAAACGGAAGCTAAAGCATACTTACTTGACGTGCAAGAACCAATGAGGTTCATTCTCTTCATTAAATCTGTTCATCATATAAAGCGATTGATTCTCTTCAGAAAATTTTGACTTAACCACTCGATTCATATGGATTAGTGATCTTTTTATGAACTTTTTGAAGCATAAAAGTGGTGGTTGCATAGCTGTCAATGGAGAGTATACAGAACTGGCTCATATTTCATCAAAAAGCTTCATTTGTGTTCTGAAGAAGAACGAAAGTCTTATGGGTTTGGATCGACATGAGAGTGAGTAATTAATGACAGAATATTCATTTTTGGGTGAAATATCCCTTTAACAAAGTCTTTGCTAACACAATAAATCACATTTATACATCAATCCATCACAGTATCAAGCAAAGTCCCTCACTCGAGTCGTTTTATCGGCGGCCATCTTTGAAACAACTCAGCTGTTTCAGTCATGCAAGTTCAGCTCCTGTCTTTTCGAATGGGGAAATATCGAGTTCTCCAAAGCTGTTCACCAAGCTTACGATTAAATTTCCTATTTGAAATCACCAATGAAATCTGACAACAACTGTATCTTATATTATTTGTTTCTAAACACAAATCATGCCAAATTATTTTTGGATTGGACATGCATTTTTCAAGCCATATATACTTTTTTTTCAAGGTTAATATCAATTTTATAAATTCAATCGTCTTCTCAAGTTTCTCACCTCAGGCTGTATTAGAGAAAACAGATATCATTCACATCAGAAGCTGTTCGGTTCAGATCTGAAAATATGAGAGCAGCCAAATGCTTGTAATACAAAATACATTCTTTAATCTGTTTAAATCACTGTAAATACACAATGAGACATAATCACTGTTACAACAGGAACAAAGTTAAGGACTAACCCAGGAAATCAGACATTAAACAAATACACAACATGAGCTCTGTGAAGAAATGCGTTTTGAAAATAATTTAATAGAAATAGTTCTGCGTGGGGATTTTCATATCTGCGGTGTAAAACAGAGCTTGAGGAAATTATCTCACACCATGCTATGACAAACAGTAAGTTGAAAGTAAAACGTGTTTAATGTCTCTTTACGCTACTTTATTTCCCCATCTGTTCCTTTTTACCAATATATACATGATATACAACTGCTTCTTAAATACATTTCGACAATTTTGCATTTTATTTACAATATAAGAGCTTATTAGATTTTAATTATTATTCTTTTTTTATTCTAGCTAAAATGTGGTGTGGAATTTTACAAACCAAAAGTACGGACTATGATTCATGATGCCATTATCATAAAAGCATCTGCACATTCACTGTACAGCACTCAAACTGTAAACAACTTCCCTTGATAATCAGAACCGATTTAGTATTTCTGACAGAATAAAAATGCTATCTATTGAGTAAATCTGAACTAATGATCATATTTTTTCAGGCTAATGCATTACTAGTGTGTGGCTACCTTGACAACATACTATTGTTCTTCTGTTTGGGTGTTATGTACACATTTCAGATCATTTTTTATACAAGAAAACTCAAAGTGCACTTTCAGAAGGGCAGAAGTCTGAAATTTAGACAACTAAAAATTTAAATTGCTCTCCGCACAGTTATTAGCAATCGAGAAATTAAAGTCTGCAATAATGCAACCAAAAAACCAAGTTAATATTTTAGTGGTTATGCTGTGGAAAAAACTATCATATGTGCATGAAATATTTAGTGACTAAACAACAATTAACCAAATCAGAGCATTGAAAATGATACTAAAATGACAGCACAGGCATACCGAAATACGCCAGCGCTTGCATCAAACACATCAGTGATAAATATGGCTTGTAGATCAATAAACCTCCAGCAAATAATCTTGAAAAGAAGCACGGAGTACGGCTACGGCTGAGCGTCCACCATGTCGGCTCGTTCCCACCCCGTTCTGGCACACATTCATCTGTATCTCTCCCTTTATCACAGCTGAGTAAGTCCTGGAGAAAGGAGCCCTCGCCCCACTCCTCCCCCAGAGGGACGCAGTGGGCCCCCAAGGTGCGGCTTGTTTTCCAGGGGCCTCCCGTCTCAGATCCTCTGGCACACGTGCAGCCTGGACCTGGAGAAGGAGGTGGCGTCTTTCCATACCTTGCAGGCAAGTCCTTTAGCGCAATCACAGCGCTGGAAGATCTCCAGGCTGTGGGAGCCTTTCTTGCGCTGCTTGGTGCAAACTTCGCCCTGCCGCAGCACAGGCTTGCAGATTTTGGTCCAGAAGTGGCGGGCGCAGCAGTAGCCCTCCGAGCAGTCGGACGAGCGCAGGCAAGGGTCGCCCTCGTGACCTGCGGATGAAGGGAGACGTCAGTGCCATTTCTGTAGCTCAAACTGAAGTTGTAATGCGCTGTGCTCGAAATCAAATACTTCCCTACTATATAGTATGCAAAAAACAGAGTAGTATGCAGTATGATTACATGGTATTTGAAAAACAGTGACCTACTACTTCTGCCGAGATTCTGATGTGCGCATTCGATGAACACTTTACTATCCAATGAGGATTTATGAATGGCAGTGAAGCGACGCAACTGACGCTGGTAGGTCACGTGACAGTAGCAACATGGAGTAGTTCATGTTCATTATTGGTGTAGTACTGTCATGATCCCAGCCTGTGTTCCCCTGTCTTTTGTTCCCCTGTCTGGTGCCATGATTTGTAGTTTTTCATGTTGATTAGTCTGCCCAGGCGTGTCTTGTTAGTTCCCTTGGTTACCCTCATGTGTTCCCATGACAATTAACCACTCCCCCTTGTTATCTTGTTAACCTTGTTTTCCTCTGTGTTTCTCTTGTTCCTTGTCTAGAGTTGCCAATATATGATTGTATCATGTGTTTGTTGTAGCTTCTTGTTCATGTGTCTGGATTTGTTAGTTGTCCTGTTTCAATAAATGTTTACTGCACTTGGATCCAACGCCTCTTGTTTGCAGCAGCCACGTTACAGAACGCACACGATACAACCATATATTGGCAACGCTAGACAAGGAACAAGAGAAACACTGCGGTAAAGTAAATATTCAAGTAAATATTTTACAATAGGTCAAAGGGGTTCAGCTGACAAAAAAAGAAACTATATCACATTTCTATCAAACAAGGAAATAATGACACAAAGATTTCTAACAAAAAAAAATTTTCTGCAAACAATGTTTTTATGAGTTCCTCCCAGAGCAACTGTATATGGAATATAATATTAGCCGGGAAATGTTCGCTTTCAAAGTAACTAGCCTGTCAGAGGTTATTTGAACTTCCCTAACTAATCCCTAAAATGCTACAGTTTATGACATCAGAGTCAACATGAAATGGAAGTTCACTGTCCTCCATTCGTCCATATTTATTTATTTTTTGCTATGTTTAATTAAAATGTCCACGTAAACCCAGCCCTTTTCTTACAATCTTCCAAGCCTGCATTCAGATCTGCCTCCACCCAATCAACAACCACTTTTTTTTTTTGACAAACTGTTTTGATGTACGTCACAATACAGAAGAAAAGATCTGTCGCTTCCGTCACATCACGACTATAAGTATTATCCCTCCCTCAGTCAATAGAGTAGCACAGGTATGACGTCACTTTGTAGACCAATCGGCAGTTAGCGTCACGCTGGTTCCAAAAACCCAGTAGGGTCCGATTTTCCCATAGGCTTTTGGATTATCGCAAAAAAACAAGCTCTGTGATCAACAAAAGTTTATGATACTTACACGTTTTGTCCATCAAAATAATTATCACAGATGAACACAACTTTTGTAATTTTAAAGCCTAAACGTAGTCACCAGTAAAACTACACCACGGTCCCACGACTTCAACATCACCATCACTAACCTTCTGCACAATTATAACCATAACGAGTTGTAAAAGCGGACTGCGTTTCCCTGTTCGGCGTGATGATGTTTAATCTCGACGATCTCTGTAACCATTTAGCCACTTGTAAGCAACCGCCTTTTTCAAGACACGTAACAGCTTAAAAAAATCACGAGTGGGGTAATACTGATGTATTTTATGTCGTAGAATAAAACGTGAAAGTGTCTAGAGCTTGTGTTCACCCTAGACCTTATTTCAGCCTTTTAACCATTGACTTCGGGACGATGGAAGCGGAAGTGCTAAAATGCTAACTCGTTTTTCTGCATTTTGGCCTACAAAGTGATGTCATACCTGCACCACTCTATGCCAGACCCGGTCCAAGGCGAATCTTACGCACACTCGACCTTTCTGTCGCTCATGCAAATATTCTCCACAACGTTCAAGTGAAATCAGAAGTGCAACCAAATACGTCACTGCAACTGATATAGATCTACTTACAAACAAATGCAAAGCAATTTTCCAATGGTTGTTCACTTGTCCAAAATTAGAAACAGAGCTGGTTAAAGTTGGCATGAAATGAAAGTTGCCATCGTCTTTTGTTTAGTCCATATTTAGTCCATAAATTATTCTAAATGGCAGTCGGTACAACATTTAGTGTGCCTCAAATGGCTCAAATCTGGTGTGGTTTAATTTCTGTTTGAAAGCGTGACTGAGCCGCCATGTTACTGAGGCGAGAATACAGAGGTGAAGAAACAGCATCGTGATCCTTCCCACACCGGCCTCCCGCTGTGGTTAAATCTTCAAGATATACGAGCTTCATGTAGTTGTGGGCCGCCGTCCCCCTCAACACATGCATGTAACCACATCCAGTGAATCAACTCATTGCAGACATTGTTCATAAGTGAGTATGAATATGAAACACTCTCAGTCTCAGATGGTCACAGACCGCCCACAGTCTGGTACAAACAGCACACAACACCAGACAGAAAAGCACATGCTTGAAATCACATTGCTTGAAATCATATGTAACTTCCTGAACTCAGGATACACAGTGCGTGTTTTTCAGGGAAAATGGATCACTGGAAAGAAAAAAAACACGGTTCTACATTTGTGACATTGTCAGTTCCTCACCTTTGAGAGAGATCTTGGCCTGAGCTTTGCCATTCTTCCTCCAGCCTTTGTCTTTGATAGGAAGCGTGTTGTGCTCCTCAATAGGTGATTTGTGCAAGCTCTCTGAGATGGGGATGCAGATATCTAAGGAATGACAGAAGAAATCCATTGTAAATTCCCCCAAGTTAGTATAAAGACACTGGGAAATCAACAGAAGAACGTACAGTTGCTGCAGCGGTTTCCAGGGCAGCACATGTTGTCTCTGTGGCAGCGCTTCTTTCTCCTGCGGCAGGTGAGGCAGCGGGACGGGGCGTGTTGGGGACTGTGGCAGTAAGTTCCCACCATGCACTCTTTATCGCTGCTGCATGGATACCCCTGAGAATGAGAACGACAGATCAGGTCCAGTCCTTCTCCAACAAACCCTGTTTTCAACACTCATTAGTTTCGGTATTTAACAAAAACTTTTGAAGTATACCCAGGGGCGTAGCACAAGATCCCGGACCCTATGCATAGGCATGTCCTGATGGGCCCCCATATCCCTCATTTTGTTTTCTTTCCTTCTCCTGTCTTTCCTTTCTTTTTTGGTGGCCTGATTTGGCTTTCTTTGAGAAAGACATTTCTACAGCTGAAGTTTGCGCTCCACCAGATGCTCAACTAACTAACATAAACAAAATGCGTGCAGATGGACTAAACCATTTGGTGCATTAGCAAGGGGTGGGACCGTGAGACCTGGCTTAGATAGTCTTTACTTTTTTGTATACAAAATGTAGTCAGTCAGTCAACCAAGTTATTCAGCCAATACACTAACTTTACATTTCATCTGACATTCGTTATGAAATTTAATTAGGAAATGAAAATATATTCCAGACTTTTCAAGGGCCCTCTCTCCCCTTGGGACCCTGGTAATCAGTACTGGTTTTATCCCCAGTCCAGCGCCCCTGAGTATACCAGAGTGAGCCTTTATACATTCCTCAGTAGGAATTAAGGGTGACAATTGTGTATACAGTCTGTCAAATTAATGTCTCTCACTTACAGGTCACGAACAGTGCTTGACATTAACACCCGCCAACCCTGCCAACCCATGTAATGCAGTCACTCCTACTAGCCACTTTGTCAGGTTGAATTTTATACATCATTTTATACATAGTAGTCTTTCAAAAAGGCATCTGAAATAATAAGTGCAATGTAGTGTTGTCAAAAATATAGATTTTTCGATATCTTCCAATACTCATTTTCCACAGAATAGATACATGATACCAGCTATACGCTTTCTCAATCTCTCATCTCTCCGACAGCGAGTTACACACAGCACTTAAACAGACAAATACACACAAAATAATGTCAAAATGCCAGTCTTGGTGAGTATTTACATAAATATTACATAGTATTGAACGTAAACAGTTGAGAGAGAAAACGCATGTGTAACAGTATAATGGATCCGTGCGTCAGGTCTTAAAGTGACAGCAGCCTAATATACCTACTGCCAAATTATGAGATAATATTAAAAATATCTATATGGCAATTTTTCCCTATTGTATCGATGTCAAAATTGTGGCCAGTGAAAATGCTGAGTGGTTAATAACTTTAGAAAACCACTAGCCACAGTGGCTGGTGAGCAAAAAAAAAGTTAACGTCAAGCCCTGGTCACAAACATTAAAATTAACAAGAAATAAATAATAAATAAGAGGATAATGATGCCGTCAAATAGTCAGGAACAGAAAATATAAACATTTATTATTAAATTATTTCAACTCTGGATCCCCAGTATCAACCATCCCTCATCCCTGTTGCCAGCTATATTTTATTTTTATGTGACAGCTGGAAATTATGGATGAAATTACATGCAAAAGAAGAAATTAAAACCCCGCGTCTGAATATGCCTACTTCCATGCTATATAGTAGGCGAAAAGTATAATGATGACTGAATACGTCTGGTGAGATTTTGTAAAGTGCATTTGATGGACACTTAACTAAAACAAGACAAACACTGTAACAAAATTACAGTAATCTTAATACTGGAGTCCTCGGAGTTCATTTCCACTACAATCCATAGTTGATTTGCAAGATGACACCAGTTGTTTGTATGAATTTTATACTTTACATTCATTCATTGTTTGTACATGAGTTTCCACAAATCTGTGGACATTATACATTTTGGATTAATTTCTCTGAAAAACAGAGACATTAGGATAATCAAAATATTATATACAATACGTAAGTGTATATGAATGCTCAAGAGGATAACCAAACAACCAGAATGCAGCACATAAACCATGATTTTTATGTGGTTAAACTGATTAATAGTACATAACAGTACATTGATAAATTGTCTAATATGTGTTTTATATTAGCATACCTAATTATAATCAAGTTAGGCCAGGCTAAACTGGTTTGAATTGGTCTAGGTGCCCCATACCCCTCCAAAATCAGCAAACCAGACCCGGCTCTTTATTATAAGGCTAAATTACCTTAATATAAGATCAAATGGATGAGACCGAGACCTTGACAATACATTATACAAATCACAAACTCATGAAAAGAAACCAGCCTGTGAAGAAACGCTTTACATCACCCATAACAATCTTCAGTTTAGCGTCAAATGCAAAACATGTGGTCTGAGAAGGGAGGGGTGGGGGGGTGGGGGGGGATATCTCAATATCTAATAACAAAAGAAATGATTCTGTTTTGTAGATCGACAGACCTCAGGGCAACCTTCCTTTCTTATGCAAGTAACAGAATTGGTAACATTGAAAACACATGATGAAACCCAGCCAAACCACCAACGGTACATTCACGAGAGGAATGAGGAACAAATGAAGCCCATTAAATGTTTAAATACTAAAAAGTTACTGACCTCAAAATTCTGTATTCATTCGCTGCATCATTAGAAAGTTATTGAGTGCATTGCATTAGTGGATGAATGAATGTAGTAAACACCCTCTTATTCAGTTCATAATGTGCATAGATGTAAACCATTCTCAGATTTCCGGCTAAATCAAGTCAACTTGAAGATACGAAGTGGATGAGACAAATTTTGATTCCAAAGCTGCAAGACTCACCCGCATCTCATACCCTTCTCTCCATAGCATAAACCACCAGAGCCAATGTAGACACATAGACGTGTCTGCACATAATCTGGCAACGTCATCACATCAGGATTTTAATGACCCGGCCAGCGCTTGGATACGACTCGTTGATCCTCATCCCTCACTGATTCCACAGTCTGTTTTTATTCCTCCCATACGTTCATGTGTGAGATAAGTGTGGAGATGATAAGCTCAGAGACAGACAGTGATGAGGGATGCCCACCGGCCCCTGTGTCACCGCTCGCATGCTAGCAAAAAAAAAAAGGGGACTTTGAAGACTAAACGTGCCATGCCTTTGAAAATCATCTCCCTATCTGTATTCTCCCTCATGCCTTCAAAAAAGCATTTAAGGATTTATATCAGGTAATACCCAAACTATGTCACGTCTTATCAAGCTAGTAGCAACCGATAAGCATGCAGTACTTTAGCAGGCAGATTTGTAAACTGGCTGAAAAATTTTGCAATCTATTTTTTATTTTAAAAAACAGTATTTATATCAGTGCTGTCAAGTCAAAAAATAAATAAGAAAATAAAATAGCATAACTAAAAAATTCAATAATAAACGACTTCAAAAATATATTTGATTTATATAATATGTATAATTATATACATATAAAATATTAATTTATACATAATTTATATTTGATGTCATATATATGCATATTTCATTGTAATTATATAAATACTTGTACATTTTATTGTAAAATACATTTTATTTTATATAAATATATATTATAAATGAAAAATAATTTATGTAAATTAGATTATATATATATATAAAGTAAAATAATTTATATAATTCGAATGAAATATGCATATATACAGTATATATGACATCAAATATAAATTCTGTATAAATTAATATTATATATGTATATAATTATACATATTATATAAATCAAATATATATTTTAAGTCAAGTTTATTTTTTTTTTAGTTATGCTATTTTATTTTCTTATTTTTAAGTGTAGACCACTAATATATTACAGTATTTTTTACATAATTTATATTTGATGTCATATATATATATTTATATAATTAGAATGAAATATGCATATATATATATATATATATATATATATATATATATATATATATATATATATATGCATATTTCATTCTAATTATATAAATAATTATATAATATTTTATACATTTATAAAATATACATTTTATATAAATATATATTATAAATGAAAAATAATTTATGTAATTTGAATGAGATATGCATGTATGCATATGTATATATATATATATATATATATATATATATATATAGAGAGAGAGAGAGAGAGAGAGAGAGAGAGAGAGAGAGAGAGTATATAGTATATAATTAAAAAAATAAATAGGAAAATATAAGAAAATACTTAAAAAACAATCTGCAGCAAATACCAATCCTTTATCAGCTAGCTTTGAGCCTAAAGTAAATATTGTACACGACAGTTTACAAAAGAATCATCTTCATCTATACTATAGGAATGCAAGACTTCCTTTGAACCCGCATCTAAGTTCATATACACAACAGACTATGAGATCGTGAATAGGGTTTCCACACATAAATCCCATGTATCACACACATGTTCCTCTAGGGGCCCGGGGCCCAGCTTAACTTGACCTTGCAAAAGCAAAGCTGACATCTGACACCATGAATGGTGTTAGTGAATTGAGAGGGTTTTCAAGAGTAAAATAAACTATGTCACTGAACAAACAAACCTTATCCACCCTCAAAGGGCATGGCCCTATGTGTATCAGATTGCACAGGAAAGCAAGTTGAAGGCTAATCTCACCAGCACTCAAAACATATCTGTAGCAAACCCTTAACGGCATTATTGACAAATATGGAGGCTGTGGGAATACCTACTTAAGTTCCTACTTAATTATGTGATGGGTATTTTTTGTCACAATAAAATATACATGCGTAATTTTATTCTTCTCTTCTTCCCAATAAAGACTTTTTGCAAGTGCAACAAAAACCCTAACAAATGCGGTGTAATTTATCTATGTATGTTATCATTGCTGTGCTGCCACAAAATACAATGACAATACAATGTCACCTCATAAACCAGTTAAATCTGGTTTAAGTCTGTCTCCCAGCCTGGCCAGCTTGGCTCACAACCAGGTGAAGCTGGTGTTTAGCGGGGCAGCTTTAGTCTTAGTAATATTGTTCTGTTTTTGTAATTTTTCAGTTAGCATGGCTAACTGGATGCTAAGCGTTCCATCCATGGAATTCTGGGAATGCTACAGAAATGCGACATCATGCCTTGGCAAATGAAATCGTGGTTCAGAAACTCATGGTCATTATACCCTCCAGGCTGTCTAGTTCCTCAAAGAAAGTAAAATCCAGATGATTAGCCTGGTTAGCGCTAAAAAGCCGCCACACCTTTGCCTGTTTTATTTCACTCTCTCAGCTCGTTAGCATCACTAAACAGTCACTTAACCTCAGAGGGAGCAGGAGAGGGCGACCCACCTCGCCTCTTTACAAGCCAGACCCAAACAATCCCCCGCCCCGCTCCTACTCGTTAACGGAACTTCAGCGTCAAATTAAATAAGAGGAAAAGCTAAAAGTCCCAAAGCTGCGGCACTGATGTGAAACAGCTCTCGTGTTCTTGCAGAATACTAGCCTCTTCCCCTCTAGTCGAGAGGTTAATGTGGTGAACAAGTTCTGCCAATCCCAAAATCCCTCTTTTTTGGTTGCCCACAACTGGAAACCACCATTAACCCCCCTTGAACATTTACTCTTAACCGTCTAAAGTGAGCGACTTCGGTTTGTTGGTGATTTATGGACAACATCAAGCCAGCATCTGACATGAGTTTCATTAGACACATTTTAATTAAGTTGTTGCTACTAATAAAACTCTTCCATCATGGCTACAGGCCAGCTTTACTTACAGCACGAAACGGCGAACCGATTTCGGCTTGTCTCCGTTAGGACGGATGTAGGAAACTGGGTGGCCGTTTCTCTTGCCTGCCTAATTTGCAGCACTTGGGAGTACGCCAGTGTGGGAGATTTATTGGGAGCTTGTGTTATAATCTTCAACATATCCTTGAGCGTTAGAGAGTTAGAGGACTTGAGAGGAAACATTTCAGCAGCTGTGTAATGACATATAAAAATGTAAAGCATTCTTTAGACAACTCGCCCAGATGGGAGAGAAAAATGTAGGAAAAGTGACTACTAGGACATCATGGGAAATTAAATTCAGGCACACTTCTGAGTGCCATCATTAAATCTTTTAGAGATATTCAGTCACCTGCAGAACTTATATGGCTAATTCCCTATTTTCTTCATGTCATTTGCCTTGTAGTTCTTACCTTAAAAGGTAGGGTAGGCCATTTTTAGAGCGGCTAACGATAGCCAGTTAGCTTTGAAAGCATAAGATCCCACCCTCATATAGCCTCCCACATCACGAGAGACGGCATTAAACTACCTCATGTCTCAAATAAGATGTGTCTTTTTTTGTTATTTACATGTCTGTAAATAACATTACAATAATAATGAACAAACAACTTAAAGGGCCCTATCTTGCACCCAGCTCAATTGACTTTGTACACCGACGCATGTATCATTCCTATTTTGCACCCAACGCACAGCGGACTTTTCCCTCCACAGACGCACGTCGGTAAATTAGGGAACGAACTTGCGCTCCCTGGGGTGGTTCAGCGCAAAGAGGAGACGTGTTCCGGCGCAAACGTTCCCTGGTGCTATTTTGCAGTTCCAGAAAACAATTCCGCCACAGACCAGGAAAAACCTAGTCTAAAGTCAGTGGCGCGTTATTTTAAGGCTATTTTAAGGGCGCATGCTTGGCCATAATGTATTGTGTGCACAACGCGCATACACTTTGCTTCGCTCATCTGGCAGCCGCCATTTTTGCAAACTATACATACACTGTCAGAAGTAGGGGTACAGTAGGAGTCCATTTCTGTCCCCCAAGGTACAATCTACACTAACGTACCCCATAGGGATTATTATTGGACCTCAAGGTACATATATGTACCTTTTTGAGGGTCAAAAAGCATTAAAAGGTACATATATGTACCATTTCTTTTAAAGGTTAAGGTACAATATTGTACCCTTGAGGGTACAGCCCCAGTGACAAGCCATTGTACCCCTAAAGGTACAATTATGTACTTTATTATCTGAGAGTGTAATTACAAGGAAAAATATTCCACACGAGGGAAATCATTGTGGTGTCCATGAAGATGTGAAAAAATATGCATAAAATCTAGCTTACACATTTACCCAGATTATTATACGCCTGTTTAACCGAAGCTAATTTGGGTGTGTTTCTCCATCCCCATAGAATGTCACTTCTCTGTCTTTTACGGCCCTGACGAGAACGTCGGTCTCCTCGGCTGTGAACCGCTCCTGGCGTGCGCCTGGCAAATCCGCCGTTATAATAGCAATCCACCATGGAACAAGTGCGCCTGCTTTTAAAGGGAATGTGAGATTTCATAATGTGTTTATTTCACGTTACGCCCAAACCACACCTATGAGTAATGTAGCTACTTCAGACCAACCCATTTTAGATTTGCGCCGGGATCCGCCCACAAAGTTACTTGCGTTTCGCGTTTGATACTTCCATTTCAGATCGTTAAAATAGGGCCCAAAGAGTGCATTAACTGCATTGCGTGAAACGGGCTGATGAGGTGTGATGTCTGGAAAAATTCTATCATAATGAACTAACTCTTCCCAGACTTGTTAATTCACATGTATCAAACAGCTGACAAAATGTTTTTAATTTGCCAGTACTTTTTCCAAATAAAATTCAATAAAATGTTTGGGTGTGGCAAAGTCCAAAGTCAATGAAACTTTGACAACAGCTTGCTGTGAGGATGCATGCCTAGTTTTGTTCAATTTCGTCCAAAGGGGGAATTAAAAAACAATAACTTTGATTGAGGAACTAGAAATTAGCATGCATCATCTTTGGTGCATCATACCATAACATGCATCATATGTTATCAAAGTAGCGTTAAGAAAAATCAACAAAAATGCAGACAATGTCAATGGCTGATCATCATGAAATGTTGTAACTGCACAAAAACAGGATGTCTATACGAGGCTAATTAGATGTCAGATGTTTTCAATTTCCAATTTAAGAACTATTAGAATTATTAGAACTAAAGAAAATTCTCAAAGATACAATTGCAATCAAGAAAGTTGCAACTGCATCCACATGACGTGTTCTTTCAAATATGTTATTAATTTTAATACACTGTAACTGTGAACTCTTATACATGCAAATGATGTGTAGGCCTACTCTGTGGTGGTGATATGGTGTGACATGGTAGTTTCCTGTACAACAGATGTAACCCTATGTTTACATAATTTACATACAACTACAAGTTTCTTTGGCCCTGTTTACACCTGGTATTAAGATGCGGTTTGGGCGATTGGATCACAAGTGGACGACGCTAAATACAGGTGCGGGGTCTAAACCATTTGACCGAATTGCTTTTGTAATGTAATCGCTCATGTGATTGAATGCGTTCAAACAGCCAAAAAGACCTCCTACTCTCCGCCAACATTATGGGAAGCGCACTCGCCAGATGGGATTTAAACTTTGCCTGCTGGAGTCCCAAGTTTGGTTTGAAGATGTAAAATGTACCAAGCACAATGTTCTCTCACCATTCCTGATTTCTAACACACACTCACAGCGTTCGGCTGGTCTTGCTGCTGAGCAGAAACGAAAGCTACTGCTTGCGTTCATAAATCTCGTAAATCGACCAAAACGCATCTTAATACCAGTTGTAAACAGGGACTTTGTTCCATAAAAATTAAGCCAATCAACAAGCACTACTAAAAATACACTACATGCAGAAATCAAACCAGTCTAAATTGGTTTTGTTGCAGAAAATAAACAGCTTAAACCAGTCTCAGTTGTTTTTGTATACACCCAAAGTCTTTGCTGGTGAAGCTGGTTTGGTTGGTTTTAGGGGAGTTTTGTTAGTTGGTCAGGCACCTTAAACCACCTTAGACTAGCAGAACAAGTTAGGCTGGCTTCAGCAGTTATTTCTTCAGCAGGGTATAACATTTTTTTTTTTTACGCAATTCTTTTCGATTTATGGAGTCGCCCCAGAGTATAAAACGTTCTAGATCTGTCTTGCACCATCTGCAACTGGAAACTTTCAAATGAGACAATAGTCACTCTGTTTGCAATCTACAAAGTTGTTAGCAATCTACATTTGGATAAGAAGCTAAATGTAGCATGACATTTAACTAATATTGGACTGTAGGAGTTTCCACATGTATGGCAGTGGTCTGATCATCCAGACCACCTGCGTTTATGCAGATGGTATATTTGAAAGCAATTGTTTAGATGAGGGTCTGGCAGGGAACTTGCATACTGGAGATCTTCCCACTCCAAAGAGGATATGAGAGGGAGAAAAATCCCATCACCTCCTCTTTTTCTTCCAATAAATTGTGTCTGCTCTCAATTAAAACAACATCTGCATATTTACGGCTGATCTGAGAGACATAACCAAGACCAAAACCAAATAGCAAAGAGGATTTTCATCTGCAGTAATAGTATGGGTGACTTTATTTATTCACTTAAAACAAGTAAATAAATCATGAGCTTGGTATGAATCCAGGATTTGCCATGCTAGAAATATAAAGCTTTCAAAAGGATACTGACCATTCAACTGACCAACAATAAACCCTTTCTGATAACTGTACTTGTAAGTAATACTGGCTACACTCCAGAAACAAACTCAGTGAAATTTACGGTAAAAAAAAATGCAGCTGTGGTTGCAAGAAATTTACCATAAAAAATAAGGTAGCAACATTTTAGGTTATTTCAATGAAAATACATCAAATGTTGAGTGGCATGCAGGGAATTCTGTGAAACGGTAAATTTGACAGTATTTTACTGTAAAATTACATTAAATGTAAGGTTAGATCTATTACAGTTATTCACCCGTAAGGAAACTTACTGTTAAGAAATTAACAGGATTTTACTGTTAAAATCCCGATCATGTTTTACAGTGTAGCCTACCTTAATCACTTTCTAAAATAACACAAATGTTTGAGCCTTGACAAATTGATTAGCCTATAGATGAGCTAAAGCCTACATAATATAGGGTATCACAAGCCATTCTCTTTGGCGCATGATGGAAAGTAAAAGTCTAATCTTGGTGTGAGATCCTAATCTACAATGTAATTTACAATTTTTCAAACCATTCCCATTTCGCAAAACGAAAGATCAGAAAAATGAATTCTACAGTGCAATGTACAAATTAGTGATGGGGACGAGACCGCCTATGCCGAGTCCGAGTCAAGACCGAGTCTTAGAAGGGTCGAGTCCGAGTCGAGACCGAATCTTTAGGAGTCGAGACCAAGACCATAAAAACATGTCAGTTTTCATATTCATGATTTAATATCACCCCAGTTAATAATCAACAGTTAGGCCTACAGTCTAAGCTAGATTGGGAATTGTTTAGAGGAGCAGTCTTAACGTCTTAATATGGACTATTGCTTTTACTATCATTAAAAAAATCCCTACCACATGCATCATCTTCTGCCTATTTTTCTAAACTGCTTCAACAGTGCTGCTCTGTCATCAACATGTTAAGCCCACCCTGACTTTTTTAATCATAGTTAGGACATGCAGAGCAAATTAAAATTTTCTAGGGGTATGTATTCTAGTGGACTAGTGATGGGGACGAGACCGCCTATGCCGAGTCCAAGTCAAGACCGAGTCTTTGAAGGGTCGAGACCGAGTCAAGACCGAGTCTTTGAAGGGTCGAGACCGAGTCAAGACCGAGTCTTTGAAGGAACAAGTCCGAGTCGAGTCCGAGAAAGCAGAAATCGGTCTCGAGACCGGACTCGAGTACTACATCACTAGTACAAATATATATATATATATATATATATATATTTTTTTTTTTTTTTGTACTAGTGATGTAGTACACACATACATATATACATACATATATATATATATACATATACATATACATACATACATACATACATATATATACACACATATATATATATATAGGCTATATATATATAAATTAGCTAAGGTTCATAACCACAAAATATTACAACTTTACACAGTTGCTGTGGTGATGTTCCGATTTCTGTGACTGCGATCAAAACATTGTCTTAGAAGGCTATAGATAGAAGGCTTTTATATACCACAAGGAAATGACAAAAACTTGTTTAAAACATATTTGATAAAATTCGGACAATCTGGTTGTGACTGTAGGAATTTGAGACAAAAGTTTTTTGTTTTTTTTTCTCAGACAAAAATAGTTGGTTAACTGACAGAAATTCCTTTAAAAAGATCAGCGAACAATTTGCTCACAAGTGACACGTGTGATTTCCTTATGCATTTAGTAAGTAATAATGCCTGAAGGGTTAATAAATGGATAGAGGTTTCGGGTTTACCTGAGCGGGGATGTTGCTTTTCTTCGGGATGTCGCTATATGAAGCGCTGGAGCGGTTAGTGGCGGCGATCTGGGGCTCCAGTGATTTGATGGAGTTCACCTGGGCTTTGCTCTCGGTCCCTTGAGTTTCTCCCATCCGCACTACCGCGATGATCAGCGTCAACATCCAACAGCTCCGACTCCGCGTAACGCTCAGCATCCTTTCAGTCTTTTCTTACTCTGAATGAGAATGTGTTGGTTTCTTGAAGATAAGATGTTTCCTAAGGCACTAGGTGCTTTGACCACCAAACTTTGACTTAAAAAAGCATAAACTCCATTCTACAGTGTCCATCAAATAATCTGTCAGTGGGGGAAAAAACGTTATAAGACACTTAATAGACTATATTATAAAATCACAAAGATGCGGATAAGCTTAAAGCATCGGGATGCTGTACCAAAAAAAAAAAGAAAAGAAAGTGGCAGCAGAGAGGAGGATTCCTGCTCGTGTGAGTGTTTGTGAAGCAGCCCGCAGTTTCATGATGTGGTGGGTTCATGCATCATTCTTTTTATAGGATGCGTTTTCTCCGCCCCCATTCTGTATTGACAAAAGATGACTGATCTGTGGTGCGCCCCTGTTCACACACACACTACTGACATCAAGAAACCATCGGAGCACATTTGCGTTGAGTTCAGATATGGATGTTTAAAGACATTATGTTCAAACTATGAAGTATAAGAGAAGTAGACTAGTTCGACTAAGGCTATTTCATGGGATTTCCAATCAGTCAGTCTGCCGATTACATCTGATGCCTTATTTAAAGTAGGCTATAAATAGTACTTTATACTAAGAAATTAGTGTATTTTGAGTCAAGGTGAGCGCATTTATGGGGGGGATGGGGGGATGCTAAAGTCTATCTATCTATCTATCTATCTATCTATCTATCTATCTATCTATCTATCTATCTATCTATCTACACTGTAAAAAAGTTGCTGCCTTAAATGAAGTACAATCAACATGGATGTTTAAATCATTTCAACTTAAATGAATTTAAAATGACTTAAAATGAGTTGAGTATAATATAAAAAAGTTGAAGATTGCTTAACTTATTTTGATTAGTTAAAGCAATGTAAAAACATATGTTGTCACTACTTATTGATCATATCATATTTTTTACAGTGTAGTAAAAAATAATGTATCACTTTTTTGACATATTTAATAAAAAAAAGAAAGAAAATAATGCAGTTTAGCAAACAATAATATTGATAAACTGCAAACATAATTATGTAATCTCAGTGTGAGTCCTTGCTTGAATTCTTTGCCAGTGACCAGATGGAATCTGGGAGTTTCTCAGCTTAAAGCCAGCATTTTTAAGAACACTTGTCTAAAAGGACGAGAAACATATTTCTTAAAGTTTTGGATAAAAACAAGATTCAAGATGGTGATTTAAAACAGCTGACATGCAAATTGCACTTTGGATGTGTAAGCTTGAACCTTTAACTATGAATCAGCTGAGCTTGGAGGTATAAATTATATGAGACGGACGCATAATAAATCAAATGTGAAGGAGGAGCATGGAAGTAAGTGAACTGTAATATAGTAATATTGTAATGCAGTCGTGCTTTATGAAGATGAAATCATAGGGATTGTGTTTTTGGCAGCTAACGTATAGCACCGAAAACAAAACCTCACTGGCAAAAATGCAGCCGGAGTGGAAAATATGGGACATGAAAGTGAGGAACAGGTTCAAGGGAGAATAAGCAGAGGAAAAATAAATAATCATTCCAATGAGGTTAACGGAGAACTCTGGGTGGCGTTCTGAAATTCTGTCATCGCCGCAGTGTTAATAAGCCAACCGAGCTTTGATCGCCACGATGTAATGTTCTGACATTACAGTCCAAAGGCTTTATCGACACAAGCCATCTCGTGTAAAACAAACAGAGACAAACTCACAGCAGAGATCAGCTGTTGTTGTTTTCGTTCAATTTTATTCAAATTTGGCTCAGAAGTTCAAATGTCAGGCACCATATGGGTGCCAACTTCTTCAGCTTGGTTATATCCCGTATCGACTGGATGGATTCCAGTAGAAATAATGCCGCGAGAGGTATATTAGAGAAACATTACTCATCTGTTCTGTCAATGAAGTGCGTCTTATCACTCTAATCATATGCCCACATCTACTATGTCCTCTGCGTCAAAACTGAGGTCACATCTGCTTATTTTATTCCTTATTTTGCTTAACATAAACACACTGTAGGTCAACATTTGCATAGCACTAAGAAAACTTAACAGCCTTTAACAAAGACTCCATTGAAATTTTCAATTTGTTCATGTTCTTTGCAGTGTCCAAAATAGGCACAAATACAGCTATGGGCGGAATAACATACTACTCTTACTACACTGCCCGGCCAAAAAAAGAAAAGATTTTTTTTTTTTTGCTGTTTGGATTTAAATATAGGCAAATGCTTCCGAGTCAATGACTGGATCATTATTGCAGTGATTATTATGTTTCTAGCATGTTATGTGTTCAGTTCTTCTCTAACTGATGGAGTGTGCATCTTTTTATTTCTTAAACAACCACGTAAGAAGACACATCACGGTCATATTCCAGGACGACAATGTCAAGATTCATGAGGCTCAAATTGTGGAAGAATGGTTGGGAGGAAGCATGAAGAATTCATTTTCACACATGAATTAGACCTCAATTCATTGAAAGTCTTTGGGGTGTGCTGGAGGAGACTTTACAGAGTGCTGGACTCTTGCATTGCAAAAATTGATGCACATCTTGATGGAAATTAATGTTGTGATGTTAATTCCATCAAGAGGTGATTTGACCACAAACAGTTGCATGTAGAATTTGGCACACATACATCGCGGAGACGTCTATTGCGCATGCTTTCATCTGGAAAATGTTTTTAGAGCGCTTGATCATCTGCAATACGTCTCTAAGACGTCTCCTGTCAGATGTTATAAAGACACTCGGAAAGTGTCTTTAAGATGGGAAAGTATATAAAATTGCTCTTTTAAAGATGTTCATCAGATGTTTTTCAGATGAAGTGCTCTTTAAATATTGGAGACGAACGTGTGCTGTCTGGGATATTCCGTGCGGTCCTGAGCGTATTCATGAGCACAACCGCACAAGATGACAAATAAAACCTGAAATTCAGATCCATCTCAGGGCTGCCAAATGTATAGTATGTGTATACATTAATAAAACTCTGGCACATAAAAAGTGCAGCTTGTTTAAATGGAATTAAAATTGGAACAACAAAACAATTTGCTAATCGCATTTACCCACTTCCACTGAAAAAATGTTTCTAGGATTTCGAACCCTTTGAAAACCTTTGTCCCAAACCATGTTGTTTCCCAAATTAATTTTTCGACAAATGATGAAAAACAGGTGTGCGCGTTTTCTTGTTTTATTTCTGTAAATCAATTACCCATACAATTCTGATAGAAGTCATGGCTTTCTAGATAAGCGAATACGCAAAAGAAGTGTTTTATCTTTTGCCAAGAGTAAAACAACAAGGAAAACTGAGGCCATGATTTGCATTCCCTAAACAAACGCTTAAATGACTAAATAAGCAGCAATGTATAATTCACATCTCAAACAGTCAAAGTTTTTCTTATTTTCATAATTATTTTGGGCTGAGATTTACAGTTAAGAAAAGTATTAAAAAATACTAAATAATACCAATCTAGCAATCGATTATATAGAGTTTTACAGATGAGATTAACCAAAAATCAAATAAAAATAATGAAAAAATCTAAAGAGAAACACACTAAGTAAATGAATTAGTCTCTTAGTTTACTGTTATGTTTAAGCTAATGTTTTACTGATGATAACTGATTTTGTCAGTATCACTGATTTGCAGTATTGTTATTTTGTTGTTACATTATTTTGCATGTTTTAGAAAGTTCTGAATAAAATTCAAATCAGAGACAAACCTCTCAAACCTTCATCCGACATGGTCAGCTGGTTCAGAGAGCTTGTTCCTCAAAATCCCTAAATTCCAGGAAGCTTTGCTGGAGGAATTTCTCATTGGAATGGAGGGTGCAGCCTCATCAGATAACCGCTCCTATAGTGTCCCCTTTTTTCCGGAAGATGGATTGGGCCATTTCCCTAGAAGTCACAGAACGGTCGAAGCATGAATGCAGCTTCTTGACTTCTTAATGACTCAGATTTTTTCTAATTGATAACAGTGACCGCTCTTTAGTGAAGCGTTAACCACATGAAGGGAAGCTGCTGTTAAATTACAGCCTTAAAGGCATAGTCTCTGACTCAAACCCAAGCAGCCTGATCTGGGTTAATACGACGACGCCTCAAGCTTTGAAGATTCAATGAGACGCAAGTCACCTTTAAGCGCCAGATATTGAGAAATATTCGATGAGTTATCCTAAAAAAACCCTTGAATCCATAAAGTGGGGTTTTCCTAGAGTTACACACAGTTTGATTTCAGCGCTGCATATTTTAAAAGTGTTCTAAGGCATCAATGTGTTTTTTCCATGTATACCACCATTCAAAGGTTTGGGTTTGGTAAGATGTTTAATGTTTTTGAAAGAAGTCTCACACAAAAACGTTTCTCCTTATCAATGTTGAAACAGTTGGGCTGTTTATACTTTTTGGAAGCTGTGATACATTTCTTACTCAGAAATGTTTGATGAATAGAAAGTTCAAAAGAAACGCATTTATTTGAAATAGAAATCTTTTGTAACATTATAAATGCCTCTTTTGATCAATTTAATGCATCCTTTCTGAATAAAAGTATTAAAGGTAGGGTAGGCAATTTCAGAGCGGCTAGCAATAGCAAGCTAGCTTTGGAATAATAAGATCTCACTCGTTTCAGAGCACTTTCAAAAAGTCAGGCCTCCTCCAGATCACACGAACACACTCAGCCAGAGTAGAGTCTGCAAAGCGTCACGAGAGACGGCGTTAAATTACCTCAAATCTTAAAGCACTTAACATTACAATAATAATGAACGTAAACAACTTAAGGCGAGACACTACAGGTGAATAGGGTAAAAATTTTAACTAGCAGATATCACCATGAAACTTTCCCAGTTGATTACCTACATTAAGATGAGAAGTTTTCTGTAATTTAATGTTTAAATATGCAAATTAGGCAATATCTAATTAAATATGTGCTAATTTGCATATATTTAAAAAAACGAAATCTGAGTATTGGATAAAGCCAGGTTAAAAATCATTTTTTCATGTGTTCACATATTAGATGGGAAAAAAATTACAGAGGGATTTATGGATATCTACTTTTGTTATCCTGTAAATCAGAATATACTGTCAATAGCCTTAAAAAAATGATTTTCGCCATGTTTTTTGGAATAAAATGTTATATAAATCAGGCTAGGAATAATATATTTACAAATCCCTCTGTAAATGTCTTCATAATATAACTAGGTACAAGACTGGAAAGTTTGGTGTATATAGGTGCTACTGAAGTGGAGATTTCGGACTTGGAGTATGAGAGAAAAGTCATTTTGAGAAAACGGGCTTTAAAGATTTATGAGATTGCGCATTCAGCCCTTTTACTTTCACGATTGGTTGCTGATAAAAAGGAAATGACCATGTTTGGATCCGACAGCATTGTACAGCAGAGAGAGAGCTTTCCAGCGGTGCATGTGATGACAGGGAGCAGACAGCGATCGCGGAGCAGCATGTTGATTAAGAACGCCAACTTTTGTTGAATTTATGAGAAATTTACAGACGCAAACAGACAAAGTGTAGTAAAATGAAGACCTAAATGTGTATTTCTGACTTTTTTTCACCACAAGTCTGAAAGAAGACATGTTATTGAAGACAAATATCCAAAAATCTCAAAATTGACCAGTAAAAAAAAAAACAATGTTTTTGCCTGCCGTGTCTCGCCTTAAAGAGCGCCGACTTGTACCACCTGACTGCTGCAGCTTCATTTCGGCGTTGATAG
Organism: Rutilus rutilus; assembly: GCF_951802725.1. Lineage (NCBI taxonomy): Eukaryota > Metazoa > Chordata > Actinopteri > Cypriniformes > Leuciscidae > Rutilus > Rutilus rutilus. The sequence continues at coordinate 40,305,514 of NC_140210.1, read as the reverse complement.
CATGGATATACACTCACCTAAAGGATTAATAGGAACACCATACTAATACTGTGTTTGACCCCCTTTCGCCTTCAGAACTGCCTTAATTCTACGTGGCATTGATTCAACAAGGTGCTGAAAGCATTCTTTAGAAATGTTGGCCCATATTGATAGGATAGCATCTTGCAGTTGATGGAGATTTGTGGGATGCACATCCAGGGCACGAAGCTCCCATTCCACCACATCCCAAAGATGCTCTATTGGGTTGAGATCTGGTGACTGTGGGGGCCATTTTAGTACAGTGAACTCATTGTCATGTTCAAGAAGCCATCAGAGGATGGGTACATAGTGGTCATAAAGGGATGGACATGGTCAGAAACAATGCTCAGGTAGGCCGTGGCATTTAAACGATGCCCAATTGGCACTAAGGGGCCTAAAGTGTGCCAAGAAAACATCCCCCACACCATTACACCACCACCACCAGCCTGCACAGTGGTAACAAGGCATGATGGATTCATGTTCTCATTCTGTTTACGCCAAATTCTGACTCTACCATCTGAATGTCTCAACAGAAATCGAGACTCATCAGACCAGGCAACATTTTTCCAGTCTTCAACTGTCCAATTTTGGTGAGCTCGTGCAAATTGTAGCCTCTTTTTCCTATTTGTAGTGGAGATGATTGGTACCCGGTGGGGTCTTCTGCTGTCGTAGCCCATCCGCCTCAAGGTTGTGCGTGTTGTGGCTTCACAAATGCTTTGCTGCATACCTCGGTTGTAACGAGCGGTTATTTTAGTCAAAGTTGCTCTTCTATCAGCTTGAATCAGTCGGCCCATTCTCCTCTGACCTCTAGCATCAACAAGGCATTTTCGCCCACAGGACTGCCGCATACTGGATGTTTTTCCCTTTTCACACCATTCTTTGTAAACCCTAGAAATGGTTGTGCGTGAAAATCACAGTGACTGAGCAGATTGTGAAATACTCAGACCGGCCCGTCTGGCACCAACAACCATGCCACGCTCAAAATTGCTTAAATCACCTTTCTTTCCCATTCTGACATTCAGTTTGGAGTTCAGGAGATTGTCTTGACCAGGACCACACCCCTAAATGCATTGAAGCAACTGCCATGTGATTGGTTGATTAGATAATTGCATTAATGAGAAATTGAACAGGTGTTCCTAATAATCCTTTAGGTGAGTGTAGAAATGCATAAATCCGAGTCTGAGGACGCAAACAGCTCCGGGTAGAACGTCACAGGTTGCCATCTTGTAATTAAGGTTACGACATGGCGTAAGCGCAGAATAAGCTGGTTGTTTTCGGTTAAACTGTTAAAGACGGCTGCTGTTTCGGTTGCAGTGCTCGGTGACTGACGTCTGTCTAACGCGCTGATGACGTGTGACGTCTGTGCGAGCAGGTTCGCGGAGGTATGGAAATACATATGTTGACAGGCAAGTAGGACATCGGACCGAATGCAATGACTGGACGAACATTTTTTGGGGCTGAGACTTCCACAGAAGATATATGTACATTTTTAAATATTTAGACCACTTTTATTTTTGATTGCTATCAGGATGTGAAGAGATTTTCAGTATAACAAAAAATGTGTTGACAAAAACAAGGTCTACCCTACCTTTAAAGGTATCATTATTTCAAAATGTTAGTAGTACCCCATCTTGTATTATCTATACGGTTGTAGATTTAAATAAACATTCTACACAGAAAGCTGCAGCTTGGAGCCAGTTCATCTGCTTAGATTTACGATGTACCATGACTAAACACTGTAGGCCCCAAACCGCTCTCATGATAAAATGTGATTTTACAAATATTCCACTAAATCAATCCAGTCAACCATAAAACAACTTAATGCTATCGTTTCGGTATGTTAATAGCACGCTAAAATGCAACGGAACACAATGTACTTTAGTGCAATTATTGTTGTATAATTATAGCAGTGTAGACTCCTGATTGGGTTTGTCAGGAATAGGGTTTTGATTATAGACAGACAGATCTTTAAATGTAAATCAGACACAAAGTCACTGTTGTGTGTGTGTTTTGTTCTGCTAGTAAAGCTCTGCATTTGTTTTGCCTTATATTGAGTACATGGTCAACAGCCTTTAACACTCAATTTTGGTGCAAATGACACTTGGACGTCATCATCATCAGGTCCAGATGGTATCAGCAACATTTTCGCATTTTCCGCAGTGATTTTGAGGGGGGAATAAATTCTGTGGAATGTTTTTAAACATGGAAAAGGGTTAGTTCACCTAAAATTAGAATTTTGTCATCATTTGCTCACCATCATGTCGTCCAAACCTGTATGACTTTATTTTTGTCTGTAGAACATTAAAAAATATATATATTCTGAACTGTTTTTGTTCATTCAATGAAAGTAATTGGGTTCACAAAAAAACATTATTAAATAAAAATGCATGCTAATTTGCGCTGCTCTTGGTAGACTGCGTTGGTCATAATGGAAATGATCCTGTTGTTTCTGTTCTTTAATTCGCGCGTCATCAGTAGATCATACGCAGAACTTTCCACGCCACCCCGTCGGCACTTTTTTGGAATTGTGCTTTCATGCTAATTTGCCTTGTTTAGTAAATCTGGCCTTAGTTTAGTAAATCTTACTTTTATTTGTAACTGAAAGCATAGTCAAACATTCAATAAATGAACAAGCAAGAGACATGGGATTTGTAAAACAATGTGAAAATCAGGCATTCCGAGCTTGGTTATCGCAAGTTAAACGTACGATATGTATTTTTTTCGCCGCTAGGGGTCGCTAACCTCTTACAATAACAAAGGCGTAGTTTGATGACGCAACATTTGCTAAGAATTATGGATCTTGTCGTCATCGTCAAGCCGACCGATCTAATAATGTTTATGGATGAGTGAGTACATCGATGTTTTTATCATGACTGTGATATGAAGCAGGTCGGGATTGCTAAGAGACAGCTATCAGCTCCACACGCGACGCGAGTCCCGCGGATATAAAAGCAATATGGACATTTCATTCTATCGAACTGCACGCAAGTGCAGAATTACTAACTTACTCACTGGTCAGTTTATTAGACAAATTAAACTTGTGAGGTAACGCAGCGCTGTTTCACTTGGTCTAACATTACACTAGCACACTAAACTGCATTTGAATGTGTTGAAATGTATGTGTTAGTTTGTCTGTGAGACTAGCAGTAAGCTAGATCAACATTAGAATAACATACAGATCATATTCTAACATTTTATCATTGTTGAACTATATAACATTGATTAGTTTTATGTAAATGTGCTCACCTGTTTAATAAAGTACATGTAGGAGCGGTCGAAGTCTCGGACGTGGAGCTCTAGGCATCTCGAAAACACCGCGCTGATATTGATTCTCGTTTTAGTTCTCCTTTTTTATCCAAAGTCTGCTTGCCATGGTCCATAATGTTTGAACGAAACAACAACAGCGTGCAGATAGACATTGCGAACTACACAGTTGTCCACGTCTGTCGCTTTGGTTACTATCAGAGGGCTCTGGTTGCTATGGCAGTACGAGCGGAAACCAGGGACAACGCGGATATGACGCCATTGACGGCGACAAAACGGAAATAAAGAAACGGGACGTGTCTTCGAATTAAATTACAAATTTCTCCTGGTTTGAAAGTTGTTGGAAACAGTCGGGATAATGTAAGTACACAACTAAAAAAAATATATAACATAGAAATAGTGATTTTTGCTATTTTTAAAGCAAAAAAACAACATATTGTACCTTTAATTATTGAAAAAATGTTCAGTAGAGTTTTTTACTGACAATACACAACCAGCAATCTACTTTTCTTTTTAAGGGACAGAATTGCCTTATTCTGTAAAATCTTTGCGCCTGTGACTTTTGTTACAGACTTCCTCTGAATTCATCAGTGTTCCTTCACATTAATCTGACCACAGATCAGTATCTAAGGTGCTCCTTTGTACTTGGCTTCCAAGCATTTGCAGTGACATCATTTTATGTGATCACTCACTGTCAAAGCTCGCAAGCTTCAGAGGATTGAATAACTGCCACACAATGGCTCATTGTCCCTAAACATGAGATGTAGAAATTGCAGAAGCAGCAGGCAGTGAGTGGGCACCCTGTGTACTGACTACCAGTGTCCATTTCTGCCAATGATTATTTCGTGCCCAACTGGCATGATAAGATGGCATGAAGTACTGCATGATTAAGTCATTTTAAAGATAACGTGAGGTTTCTTGAGATTGAAATTTGAGCTGTGTTTTTACAATATAGCAAGCCGTTATAGCACGCTCCTGAAGTCAAAACTGTTTAAAAAATACACTGAAAAAAATGATTCTGACCCCTTGTAAATGTTACATGTTTTTATCTGGTTAATTTCACTGATTATAATGTGTTATTTAATCCTACTTATTTTTTATTATTAATTTTCAAATTCACTGCCCTTGTTTAAAACAAGTTAATTTCATTCAATTAAAAGTAATTAGAAAAAAATAAGTTTAATTTAATTTCCATATACACTGTAAAATGAATACGCTATATCTACTCAATAAAATTGTGCAGATTACAAGCAATATTATTAATTAAATTTAACACATTAGAATTGAGTAATAATTAATCAAATTAATTCCTTAAAAGTTAACCATTTAACAATTTTTAAACAAAAATATCTGAATAACAGACAGACGTCAAAGATGAATTAAGACCTCTTTATTTTGTATTGCCAACATTGAAGACACCTGATGTTAACAAGCAGAATCACTGAAGGAGAAAACTGTAATGTTACAACCGTAATTTTAAGTTACCATCATGGGGATCAGTGTGTGTTTTAGTTGGGCTCTTTACCCTGAAACCGTTAACCTTAGATTTTGTTTGGCTGCTGTACCTGAGTTATAACAGCCAGCTGAACAAATAGAAAAGGTGATCTGATGGTGTTGGTTGTGTTTTAACATAATCATTATTTCACAATCATTTGACCTGAAACACTGAAACCGATCACCTCTGAACATAAGCTCATTATTTATTCATGCACCAATGCATGATTGGAGCCATGAATGATTTTTGATTGGTGGCACCCAGAATGCACTGCAACATGCTTTATAATTGTCACCATTGTTGAGATTCACAGGCTGATTCTTGAAAAAATTTAGTAAATTCAACTTAAAATAGTTTAGCTAAAATTATTAATATTATTAATTTGAAATTACTTATAAAATATAAGTACAACCAATTTACAAAATATAAGTACACTAAACTTAAATATATCTGGATTTAGATAAATTTATTTCGTGCAACCCCTTGACGTAATAAAATTAAGTAAATTCAACATAACATTTTTTTCAGTGTAGATACCATAAAACATAACTGTTTTGGCCTGATTCTGAGGCAACATTGCAGGTATCCATCAGCGATTAAAGAAATGCACTGGAATCATCAACCAAGATGGCGAATGGTGTTAACTGAAAGACCAAAATGTTAACTGTAAATATATAGGCTACTACCGTTCAAAAGTTATTATTACATTATTATAACAGACTTAACAGTCGGGTTCCAGAAGTAAATACTCTATTTTCTTGATTTTTAATGATGACTTCTAAACCTTTAAAGACAGACCTTGAGCTACAAGGTTGTTAATCGATGGTATTTGCTTCTGTTGAAGTTGTCAGTCCACATTATTTCAACTTATTTTTTTAAATAATCATGTTTAAAAGCGGAATTCATGGTGAAAACTACATTACCCATGATGACATATATATATATATATATATATATATATATATATACATACACACACATACTGTACATACATACATATATATACATACATATACATATATACATATACACACACACACTGTGCGTAGTTCTATATTTCTCCATAGCTTTTAATTTGATTATGCTGTTTGCAATGCTTCATGGGATTGTAGTTCCTTCCCTCACTAAAGCTGTTAAAGTACACAGTCTTTTGTCCAATTTTCATAAACTTCTGTGCTTTAAATCAAACTTTGTAATTTTATGATTCACCTCGTGGCTGGTTGGCTTTGTTCAAGACTTATAATGCTTTATCAAAGATTTTTTTTAAATCCCCATGGAAGAAATGAATGGAAAAAATTCAACGCCGCTGAAACGCTCTGTAGCACTCGATTTAAAATAACAGTTTTCTATGTTTATATCTATCTATAAATTACAGAAACGTCTGTCTGTCTGTCCGTCTGTCTGTGTGTGTGTGTGTGTTAACCACATATCTCTCGAACCGTTGGTCCGATGGATTTCAAATTCGACAGGTGTCTTGCCACGGGCACGAGTAAGTGCAGTGCCAAGTTTGATGTTGTTTGGATGATAAATGCAAAAGATATCGTTAAATATATCATTTTTAGAAGGTTGTGGTTTAAAAATAAACATTCTGACATTAGAGGGTTGTATCGGTCAAAGAAGCCCCAAGAAGGTTGTGGTTTAAAAATAAACATTCTGGCATAAACACTCAGTCAGCTACACTGTTTACTTCTGAATATTATAGTTTGGTTCCAGAACGTGATAAATCCATTTTGATTAATTTGAGTAAAAATGTGTTTTCTTTACCAAGAGAGTGGCAAGATGAAAACCACTATTTTCTGTTTCAAACTTTCACATAGCATCTTTGAGTTATAATAACATAAAAAAATTTGATTTTCAAAGAATTATTATTAAAACTGATTATTTTTTCCCAAAAATGCAATAAATTCATGACACTTTTTTTTTTCAAAATGCAATTAATCCATTGAATCAATATAAAAGTTATTTTTTATCATATTGGCACTGTTGAAATCAGCCATCGCTAATAAATATCTCCTGAACTTTTTTGACGGCGATCAGCTCACAAAAACTGATTTTGCACGGGCACTTTGCATTGCTCCCTGAATCTACGCGCTTATTCATTTGTGGATGTAAACTGAATCTATAAGTCAGCTATGCTATTTACTTCTGAATATTATATGGCTTAATACCGTGTGCTTTCTACCACGCACAAATAAAAATGTCACTAAACATTTGCTGCGCAATTGTAACAATGTGCACTCAAACACACCAAACCAACAATTACTAAAAACACACTTAAAAACTTATTTTGCACGGGCATTTTGCACTAGTATTTTAAAATGCAATTCATACCTGTGATGCAAAGTAGCATTTTCAGCACCATTACTCCAGTCTTCAGTGTAATGTATTGTTATTTTTGTCATTGCTGAAAACAGTGCCACTTAATATTTTTGTGGAAACTGTGATGTTTTTTTAGTTTTTTTTTCAGGATTCTTTGTTGAATAGAAAGTTCAAAAGAACAGCATTCATTTGAAATAGATTTTTCATGATTTTGGTTCAGAATCTGGCAAGGAATTCCTTCAATCGGAATGCATTCAAAAACAATTTACATACAGTGTCGGTTAAAGCATTGCCCTTAAAAGACAGCTGCCTATCTAGGCACTGGACTGTGAGGCGGCTCACAGAGCTACTATGTTAGCTGCGATTTTGCCTTGAGTGACATTCTTTACTGAATACGAACTGCTGCAGGGAAGCGCTGGTTTTGGGCAGATGACAACTTTCAGAGGTGCTGACACACTGTTGAGGCGACAATTGATTCCAGAAGAGCTTCTGGGTGTAAAAGGAAGAATTGTGGGTAACATTTCAAAGAAAATATTCCATACTTTGCCATACCACAAGCATCTAAAATGAACGGTTGCTCAACAGCCGTAACAGCTACTTCTGTTCTGACCCGCTTTTCACCATTGGCCATCGACGAATGTTTGCAGCGAATAGTTTGGGTTTAAACAAGCATGGAGATGATCCAAGCGGAATTAAGAATGTCTTATCGAAATCCATCATTCTTGTTCTTGGACACTAACTACCAAATTCTGGGCAGCAAGAGTGATGAGCAAGCGAACCATCACTAAAATACTCAAACCACCATTTAATAAACACTGGAACATAAATACACAGTGTCTAATGAAGTTTGGCTTCTCAACGGGGGAAGACTGCAGTCTTTACTCCGACCCCCAGGCTGGGTTTGAGTACGGGCTAAAAAGTCAATTTGAGCTCGTTCTCAAATTAAATTCTAGCACATTCGCATTAGCATCACTCTAAACTATTCATACATTCAGATTTAAATGCCCTTGACAAAACAGAAAAACCATATAGCCTACTGAGGCATTTTAAACAGCGTATGATTGTAACCATGTGCTGGACTAAATGTTGCAATAGCTTTTAACACTCTGGGAGAAGCAGGGGAGATAAGAGGAATTGATGTTTTTTTAATTTCCTTTCTTTTAAACTTTCTGATTATCTGGTTGTGATTAGGCTGGAGAACACAACCCTAAAAAATAGGCCTACATTTCAAAAGACATTTTCTAAGAATTGTAAGTAGTTCCAACATAAAGTTCCAAACCCGTTTGACTTAATTTTATATGTGCAACACAAAAAAGATGTTAAAAGATAAGTATAGTACCTGGAGGCTGTCAATCATCAAAAAAGGGGCAAAACGACACCCTATAAGCTAGTGATTCTCAACCAGGGGGTCCCAATAACTCTAAAAATGATTTAAATTAAGTCATATTAACAAATTTAATTAACATCCTAAACACAAATTATAAATATGTAACGTCAAACTGACATCTTTTTTAGTTAGTCAATAGTAAGACGTTTCTTGTACTTGGTCACCAGGTTTGCATAAATCTCAGGAGGGATTTTGGTCCAATCCTCTTTACAGATCCTCTCTAAATCCTTAAGGTTTCTTGGCTGTCGCTTTGCATCTCGAAGTTTCAGCTCCCTCCACAGATTTTCTATAGGATTGTGGTCCTAGAGAACCTAAATTCAGATTAAGGTCGCGTTGCAAAACATCTGACTTGTATCGGATTTAGGACCAAGTCCAGTCATGACAAAAACAGATCTGAGTCCAAAAAATGTCCCTGCCACATTTGAGTCTTCACTCTCAGAAAAAAAGGTACAAAAGCTGTCACTGTGGCGGTACCTTTTCAAAAGGTACACATTTGTACCTAAAGAGTGCATTTTAGTCCCTCAAAGGTACATATTGGTACCAAAAGTGTACATATTAGTACCTAAATGGTACATATTAGAACCCTTTTGAAGGGTACTGTCCCAGTGACAGCTTTTGTACCTTTTTTTCTGAGAGTGTTGTCTTGGACAAAGGGGAACCAAGTTTGAACCAAAATCTAAATTGTTATTCGCTAAAAATCATGCTATCCACTTTAGTTTGTGTGCATTGTAATCACTCACAGGACAAGGAACGATGGCATCAATGCCATTACATGAGGCATTACATGACAGTTACATGAGGGTAAGGACTGTAAATTACAGAATTTCTATTTTGGGGTGACCAACCCTTTAAAACGGTCTGTTCAGTCCTCATATACGTTAAGAAAGTGAGAGTCAAACCCACCAGCTGGGCTTTTGTGTGTTTACCAGCTCTATATGGTTCAGGCCTTTCAGCTCAACCAAGAAAGTCACTTTTGCCTTCTCTCACTCAACAGGCAACTTAAAAGGGATTTGAAAAGAAAGGAAACAGACAAGATCAAATGTAATTTGTCTGAATAGTGAGGAAACACTTCTTTATTTTCAGTTCAAAAGGCCTCATAGAACTCTGTAATACCTTAAGCAAACCCAAAGTACATTGAAAGTCTATTCAACAGCCACTTCCTCAAGGCATTAAAAGAAAACCTATACTGGCACGAGTCCAGAGCCCATTCTATTATGAGTTTTAAATGGAGTAAAATGATATTTCACAGACTAATCGCGCATTTATCCACATATAGATTGGAGTTCAGATCTTTTTTTAAACTTACCAGTGTATTATCTTAAAGCTTCCGCTAAGAAAAAAGGAGTCAATTACAGTGTAATAAACAATTTGTCTGTAAATGGCAACAGGATGAACACTGCAACAAAATGACAGTAATATTAATACTGCACTCATCTGAGGTTATCATCCCTAAAATGCAAGATATCACACCGCTGGATGCAGCGATTGATCAATCAGAAACCACTATTCTCAGACTGCTTGTAATATAATACTGATTGTTCCATAATAAAAATATTGGGTAACACTACAATACGGGTGCACTAATATGCAGTAACTAGTGCACAGGTTATCATGAGATAATGTTTGAGTCCTGAAGAACAAAACCATTAATTAATGCATTAACCACATTAGCAATTAATATAGATTAAGTCATATATGAATTGCTATTAATTAAATGTGTCATCATGTATTAATTCATTATTAATAGTGTACATTAATGTGTTAATTACCACAATGGGTCGAAGCCATGTATTTCAACTTCCAGTCGTCTGCTTTAATGAATCATTAGCTAATGATTTGCAAAGAAATATGATGACTTTACTAGTTGAGGCACTATTAAATCATTATTAAGTAATATGTCATCAGTGTTGGGGTTAGTTAATTACTAAGTAATTACTAATTTATTTACTTTTCCCTTGAAAAAGTAAAGTAAGGGATTACTTTACTTAATTTTTCTCTCATTTAATTAGTAACTACTGATGTAATTGCATGAAACACTGTAATACAATAGCGTTTTTTTATGTAACCTTCTCCCTTTACACACTTTGGTCAGTTCAAGAATAATTTATGCAATTGTATATTGTTTATTTTAAAGAATTAAAAGTGCAGTTTATTTTCTATCCTATTGTTTAACTGGTTGAGGTTGATATGGGATTTATAAAGTAATTAGTAGTAAGTAATCCAATACTTTTTAGAGAGAGTAATCTAATTACACTTTTAAAGATTTAATTAGTAGTATTTAATTACCTTTTTAGAGTAAACTACCCAACACTGTACGTCATTATGGTTATGGGTATTGACATCCCCCACTCAATTGTAAGGTCTGTGAGAGTTGCACAGTGAATAATGTGAGAGAAAGTGTTTGTAGGACGGGTGAGTTGGGTTTCACACAAATATAAGCTTCAGTCAGATATATTCCTGTGCCATGAACATCAGGGCACTCCATGCACCAGTTCATCTGGTACAGTTGAATCACGGTTGTGGAAACTGATATCCATGGCTTAGCGTGGATGCCAAAACCAAAATGACATATTACTTAATAATAGTCATGTCCCTCAACAAGAAAAGTTATTACATAATGATATCTTTGCAAATCATTAGCTAATGATTCATTAAAGCAGACGACTGGAAGTTGAAATACATGGCTTTGACCCAATGTGGTAATTAACACATTAATTTAGACTATTAGTCAATAAGGATTTAATACATGATGACGCATTTAATAAACAGCATGACTTAATCTATTAATCAAACAGACTCTTTATTAGTTGCTGATGTGGTTAATGAATGGTTTAGTTCTTCATGAGCTCAATTATCTGTGCACTAGTTAAGCATGCATGTTACTAAATTTTAACATTTATTATTTATTTACACAGCGCAATACTATGATATACACATTATATAGGTGAACAGTGTTTCACAACATTGCTATATCATGTATTGTATCCTTTTTTCACATACCTTAACTACTTGAAAATCTGTTGGGATGTTCCTTGAAAGCGTATCAGGAAAGCTTAGATCCCACTTGACGCCCTAATTCACTGGCATGACAACAAAATGGAAGTTTTAAAGGAGTCAAAAAATCATGTCGAAATCTGTTGCCTCTTACAAATGAAATCCATGTGCACGGAGAATGCCCACTGTCACTCTGAAAAGCATTAGCAGTGTGTGTGTGCGCGCGTGTATAAATATATATACTTTTAATATGTTCCATCTGCCTTTCCATCTTGCCTGATTTTCACACTAAAGAATGATTAGGTGTAAATGAGCAGAGGTGGAATCCAGACTCCCCCAAATATACACCAGGGGATAGTGTCAGTAATAACACAGCAATTTCTCACATAAATAACGCACTCCAACAGTAACGGAGGCAGGACGGCAATGTCCCCTTATAATAAGTGTGATTCAGTGGGACAGAGTGTTTACATCACAGATGTTCCACTTCATGGAGGTCCGAAAGACCATTTAATCGTGTTGTCCCACTTTACCAAAAAACATGACGCAAATAAAACGTTGATTTGGATGCATTTGGCAGAGAACAAGTCTTGATACAGAACCACATTTGTTACCTTGATTCGGGGCTGTAGATGCTTTGAAAATGCCTCTGGGGAGCCGTTGAGGTCTGATTCATCACGCATGCTGGACGTGTTTCTGTTCATATTCATATTGCCGAGAGGTCTTGGCCACTTAGCTGGAATTTTGTCTTCAGAAAGTGAATAAATGGACATTCCGATCTACAGTTATAGAAAAAAAAAAAACATCTGTTAGTTGAACACACTTCAACTAAAATTCCCTTCTTCTGTCTGTCTTCAGCCATGTCTCTGAGGGCCAAATGAAACTCACAAGAAACATTTTATCTAAATGCATGTTGGTAAACCGACACCTGACGGTGAATACGCTTGTGTGTTATTCTTTATTATTAAACATAATCATGCTGCAACACTTCACAATCAATTATGCACAACATGAGAGTAGTGCAAAACCATCACATATGTGTCTTAAACTTCTGTTTATTAACACATCACCAACCAGAATGGTTTTTATTAAGCATAATACTCAGAGCTGGTGCCGTTTTGAGTTATTTAAAGTCAAATAGTATAATATGACAACTGAATTCAACTGAGAGTCAGTTGCAGAATTTCACCAAGTTTCACCGTTCCAGAAGCTATTTGATGCTTACTAAATATGAATATAAGAAATAAAACATTGGAACAAATACATATACATATACTATAACAGCACATGCTCAAAAGACAGAGAAACATAGAGGGTTTACACCAATTTCTCATCATATCCACCCAAGATCTGAGATTTTTATCCCATTTTTCTAAGTAAAGAATAACATCTTAGATAAAAGTGATACTTAAAGGGATAGTTCATTCCCCAAAAATGAATATTCTGTTTCTGTAAATATTCATTTACCCACCTTCATGCCGTTTGAAACCTGTATGGCTTTCATTCTTCTGTAGAACACAAAATACATTTTGAATAAACAGTTTTTGTCCATAGAATGGAAGTCGATGGGGTCCAAAACAACATTGGACCCCATTGACTTACATTGTACGGATAAAAAACTTTTTTCTTCTGAGAAAGTCATACTTTAGAGTATGATGTTCACTGAAGAAAAGAGTTTCTTCATAAAGCTGGAAAGACAAGAGTTGAGTTTATAATAACAAAGAATAAAATTACAAGCTTAGAAACCTGCTGAGACAACTAATGTGGTATATTTCTCCAAATGCATAATAAACATTTATGGAGGCTATACCAAATATCATTTATACACAATAAACTCGAGCCATCCAGGCTATATTATTGAGGACTGAAGAATGAATATATCTCTTCCCTTGGCTAGTCAGCATGTGGCCAAGAGATATAAAAATGTCGGAGGGGGGGGGGGGGGGGGGGGGGGGGACACAAGGACTGGGAAGTAATGGTTTCTGACTGTCCTCCAAGAGCATGATTATCACGAAGTGAGATTCCAAAGCTAAATATGTCTTTGTCTTTTCCGCAGTCATTGCTAATTAAATCTGTGCGATATAAAGCGAGTTTGCATTCCACTAAACTCTGAAAACTGGCTCAGGATTAAACTAGTAGGGCAGCAACAAAATTGCTTGAGGATCCGTTGTGCCTGATTTATAGAGATGTGTGTTTTGTTGGAATTTCTGGACAATGGAAATGGAAACATGCGATACTACTTATTACTCATAAAAGGTTATAAAAAAAACTTGTAAAAAAAAAAGCACACATTTAGCTTTGCCTCTGAGGATAGAGGAATCGCAGTGAACTATAAAAATCAGGATATCTGGAGTGAGCTATAGGCCAGTCTGACTCCCGCTGGAGATCCGTGGGGATCTCATGGATTACCTGAACTTCAGGGTGGGCTGCTGTCTACCAAACACAGATCAAAAGCACTAAAACACAAGAAATCAACTGCAAGGCTCCAAAAGCGCATACAAACGCTACTGCGCCATCGTTGGGACGCACAGTTGAGTTAAAAAAAAAAATCTGAGACCACTAGTGAAAGTCTATCAGTTTTGCTTTCATTAGTGATTTAATACATATTTTAAATGTTAATATCAGTAATATCAGTTTTTTTTCAGGCTTAAATCACAATAAATCACAGAATTTCAATGCAGTCTCAAACTCTGTATAAGGAGTACATATTTTAGCGTTATTCAGAATAGAAACCTGTAATTAGCCATAGAGAAAATATTAAAATAGCAGGAAAAGGACAGAAAATGCAAACTGAATTAAGAAACAAACAAAACAAAACTTTAAAATGTATAAAAGAAAATAATGGAAGTGGAGGAGTTTATGAGAATTAAATATTACAACCAGAATTAGTAAAATAATAATAATAATAATAATATAAAAACGAAATAAATTAAATATATACATACATACATAAATATAAATATACATAATATATATAAACAGTGCTGTTATAGTAACAGATTCTAAAAATTAAGTACTTGTAATTAGATTAGATGCCATTTTAAAATACATAATCATCCATCATATAATCAGTTACTTTTTTTAAAATGATTACATATTATTCACACAACGGCAGTAAAGAATTTATTGATTCTCCCAGTAAAGAATTTATTGATTCTCCCTAATTCTTCTTTTCTATGTTTAAAATTTTTCTTTCAAAAAAAAAAAAAAAAAAGGAAAAGAAAAAAGCATATCGCTTATATACATTCAGAAAGTCTTCTAGTTTTGTGAAATTGCACAGAAACCAGCCACTAGTCAGGTGGCTATACATTTTACATAAATAATATCACTTTTGAGGAGTGTTTTCTCAACTTTCAAATTAACTCAACACATTGATTATTATTTGATTTATCACTCAGTGAGTCATTTAACCATGTATTGTCATTGGAAAGCTTTTTTTCGGCTACACGTTACAGTGTAATTATACATTATAAGTATTAATAATTAACTACATGCACTTACTAATGTGTAAGGGTAGGATTAGGGCTTTGTTTAGGGTTAGTTGCATGTAATTATGCCTAATTTATAGTTATTAAATGCATGTAACAAGGACACATTAACATAAAGTGTTACCCTTTTTTCTTTCAATCACATTTTTATTATAGTTTTTATTATTTGAAAGGAATTTATTTCAATTTTTAAATTATGATTTAATTATTAGCTTTTATCTAATATTTAATGCACTTCATGTTGTTGATAACAAAGAATGGAATATATTTTCTTTGTATTTTTATATCAATATGGTACAATATTATTCTATTCAATTCAACGTGATAAACAAGTTAGGTCAAAAGTAGTCAGATTATATTACCTAAAATGTGTATTGTAAAAGATTATGTATAACAAAAAAAAATGTTGTCATGTAATTTGGAATCAGTAACGGACTGTTTATATATATATATATATATAAGACGTAGGAATTAAAGACATTAAAAAAAAAGGTGCATGTGATAGTATTTAGTATGAAAGTTTTTGCGTAAATATTTTTGGCAACAAAGAACAATGTTGGTCAGTTTTAACCTGTATATTTATTTAAAATGCCTATTGCACACAATAAGCTCCATTGTCTGCTCCGTACAATAGTTAGGGGAGGGGTCAAATGTGCGGTTTTGGAGTTTAATGAAATCACCCTTGTTTTCCGTCCCGATTGCTCCTGTTTTTCCGGAATCCATAAATGAACAATTCCCTCTCATTCACCTCTCAGGTTTAATTCATGTGTTTATTTTTGTTTCGGGACCTGAGGATGAAAGCCTGGCTGGGGGAGGGTGGGCCTGCTTCAATTTCCACTGATTCATTTACGCATCCGCCTTCATTCACAGACTTAAATTGTGTTGCACAATACCAGCCAACTGTATTGTTGATGAAAACCATAAAGGAGGTATTTAATTGGGCTATTGGGCTATAACTGCCTTAATTCAGAAACCTTGTTTTTCTTCTTTACACTCTTTTACAAACGAACTTTTTCATTTTTATAGCGTGTGAACATATCTGGAATACTATTCTCCTTAAAAAACAATCGGATTGCTCTGATATCGCTACATATATCCAACCTTTCGAACTTCCGCTACTAGCCTTAGCCCGCTAGCATTACACGCGTGGTCGCGCCTATCGATCGACTTATTTACACCCGTATCACTGAAAGCTATAATTCGCCATTATAGCACATCTGCTATAATGGCGAATATAACGGATGTGTGTCTAACGTTACCTTTGAGTGCAGGTGAGGACACATTCGAGCTGCATTCTGTGCAGTTAGAGCTGGAATCCGTGGAGAAGCAGATCCGCGACCTACTAGTGAGAAAGGCCGAGC
Source organism: Rutilus rutilus (assembly GCF_951802725.1). Taxonomy (NCBI): domain Eukaryota; kingdom Metazoa; phylum Chordata; class Actinopteri; order Cypriniformes; family Leuciscidae; genus Rutilus; species Rutilus rutilus. The sequence goes on along the minus strand of NC_140210.1, from coordinate 40,289,188 downwards.
TACGAGATCGACGTTTCGCGCTTGAAACATCACGCGCCGATGCTCAAAAGTCAGTGGTTAGTAACCTTTTGACTCCGACCTCGTCTACTCCATGTGTTTCTCTGCCCAGGATGCGATCATCCCTGGTTTCATTCACTCCGGCACCGACACAACAACATGGACCCTGGATGATTCCACAGCGGAAGACGCGGGCCAGGACCAGAGCTAGGACCTCTCCGCCCCTCCCGGCCTTCGAGATCTCCACCCAGAACCGCTTCTCCCCTCTACGCGAGACGGAATGCGACGCTGTGATCATCGGCAGTTCCATCGTCCGGCATGTCCGTGCTACCATAGGTAAAGGTAAGGTTCGCACTCACTGCTTTCCTGGTGCTCGTGTTCTCGATGTCGCTGCACAGGTTCCCGGGATTCTGAACGGTGACGAGCCCGTCGGAGCTGTCGTGCTGCACGCGGGAACGAACGACATCAGGCTACGGCAGTCGGAGGTTCTGAAGAAGGACTACAGGAGCCTGATCGAGACGGTACGCAGCACATCGCCTGAAACAACGATCATCGTGTCTGGACCGCTTCCCACCTACCGACTAGGACACGAAAGGTTCAGTAGATTATTTGCTCTAAATGAATGGTTAATGTCATGGTGTAATGAACAGAGACTGCTCTTTGTAAATAATTGGAATCTTTTCTGGGAGCGACCTAGGCTCTTCCGTGCTGATGGCCTTCACCCCAGCAGAATCGGAGCGGCTATTCTGTCGGACAACATCTCCAAGACGCTACACACCATATGACTAGTAAGTCAAAGTCCAAATCACACTCTTTGCTGTCCAAACTTAATTGATATAAGTACCAATGTAGAACATTATATTGAAACTGTGTCTATTCCTCGTTTAGTGAGATCAAATAATAAATCTACTGCAGGATCTAAGAAAAATCTAATTGTGATTAAACCAGAAAATCTCAATATTAGTGAACAAAAACAATTTATAAAGCTAGGTCTTTTAAACATCAGATCGCTTACACCTAAGGCGGTTATTGTAAATGAAATGGTCACAGATAATAGTTTCGATGTACTTTGCCTTACTGAAACCTGGCTTAAACCAAATGATTATTTCGGTCTTAATGAGTCTACTCCACCTGGATACTGTTACAAGCATGAGCCCCGTCTGATTGGTCGTGGCGGTGGTGTTGCTATAATCTATAAAGATATTCTTACTGTTACTCAGAAAACAGGTCACAGGTTTAATTCGTTTGAAGTACTTGTGCTAAATGTTACTCTCTTAGATGTAAGAAAGAAATCCATATTATCTCTAGCCTTGGCTACCGTATATAGACCGCCTGGGCCTTACGCTGATTTCCTAAAAGAGTTTGCAGACTTTCTCTCAGATCTTTTGGTCAATGTCGATAAAGCATTAATTGTTGGAGATTTTAACATACACGTAGATAATTCAAATGATGCTTTAGGGGCTGCGTTTACAGATTTATTAAACTCCTTTGGGGTCAAGCAAAACGTAACTGGTCCCACTCATCGTCTTAATCATACGCTAGATTTAATTATATCACATGGAGCCGATCCAACCGATATAGATATTATACCGCAAAGTGATGAAGTCACTGACCATTACATGGTCACTTGCATACTACGTACCGCTGAAATTTGTCATGTTGCGCCGCGTTATCGACCAGGCAGAACAATCCTTCCAACAACTACAGATCATTTCTCAAATAGCTTACCTGATCTGTCTCAGCTGCTCAGTGAACCCAAACAAACAGATGAACTAGAGGAAATGACTAGCACTATGAGCACCATTTTCTCTAGTACATTAGACATCGTTGCACCAATTAGATTAAAAAAGGTTAGAGAGAAAACTAAAGCACCATGGTACAACAGTGTTACGCATGTTCTAAAGAGAGAAACTCGTAATTTAGAGCGTAAATGGAAACAAACTAATCTAGAGGTCTTTAGAATCGCGTGGAAAGACAGTATGTCACGTTATAAAAAGGCCCTAAAAGCAGCCAGGGCTGAGCATCTCCGCAAACTAATAGAAAACAACCAAAACAATCCAAGGTTTTTATTTAACACCGTCGCTAGACTAACAAATAAACAGACGTTACCGGAGCAAAATATTCTGTCACAGTGTAGTAGTAATGATTTTATGAATTTCTTCACTGAGAAAATAGAAAGCATCAGAAACACAATTGTAAATGTACAATCTTTAATGGTGTCTTATGATTCAGCCTCAATTATCACCCCGCAAGAACAATTACAGCGCTTTGCAACTATAGGACAGGAAGAGTTAAATAAACTTATCATTGCATCTAAACCAACAACGTGTTTATTAGATCCAATACCAACTAAACTACTGAAACAAGTGTTACCTGTAGTGGAAGAGCCTCTTCTCAACATTATTAACTCGTCTTTATCCTTAGGTCATGTTCCAAGAATATTCAAGTTGGCAGTTATAAAACCTCTTATTAAGAAACCACAATTAGATCATAATAACCTAGCAAATTACAGACCCATTTCAAATCTTCCATTTATGTCTAAAATACTAGAAAAAGTTGTGTCCGCTCAATTGTGTTCTTTCTTGCAAGAAAATGATATCTATGAAAAGTTTCAGTCAGGATTCAGACCGCACCATAGCACAGAAACTGCGCTCGTTAAAATCACAAATGATTTACTTTTAGCTTCTGACCAAGGCTGTATCTCAATACTAGTTTTACTTGATCTTAGTGCTGCGTTCGATACTATAGATCACACAATACTCTTAGACCGACTACAAAACTACACTGGTGTTCAGGGACAGGCATTAAACTGGTTTAGATCGTACTTATCAGACCGTTACCATTTTGTCTGCGTAAATGGGGAAAAATCGAAGATAACGTCAGTAAACTACGGTGTACCGCAAGGATCTGTGTTAGGCCCTCTGCTATTCTCAATATATATGCTGCCACTTGGTAATATTATAAGAAAACATGGAATTAATTTCCACTGTTATGCTGATGACACTCAATTATATATTTCATCACGACCAGATGAAAACGCTAAATTATCTAAATTAACAGAGTGTGTTAAAGATATAAAATACTGGATGACATGTAATTTTCTGCTATTAAATTCAGATAAAACGGAGGTATTACTTATTAGTCCAAAAAACTGCCCACAAAACCTCTTACAATACAACTTTAACATCGTAGGATGTCCTGTTACTTTATCCTCTACAGTAAAAGACCTGGGTGTTATATTAGACCGCAACTTGTCTTTTGAAAATCATATTTCATATGTTACAAGAACAGCCTTTTTCCACCTTAGAAACATTGCTAAGCTACGTAACATGCTATCTGTTTCTGATGCAGAAAAGTTAGTTCATGCATTCATGACCTCGAGACTAGATTACTGTAATGCTTTATTAGCTGGTTGTCCTGCATCCTCAATAAACAAGCTACAGTTAGTCCAAAATGCCGCCGCTAGAGTTCTTACTAGATCAAGAAAATACGATCATATAACACCAATTCTGTCGTCTCTACATTGGTTACCTATAAAGTTCCGTATCAATTACAAAGTATTGCTACTGACCTATAAAGCCCTAAATGGTTTAGCTCCCGTGTATTTAACGGAACTTCTATCGCCCTACAATCCATCGCGCTCTTTAAGATCACTAAATTCGAGGCTTCTGGTCATTCCTAGGATATCTAAGTCCACTACAGGAGGGAGAGCTTTTTCACATTTAGCTCCTAAACTCTGGAATGGCCTTCCTGATATTGTTCGAGGCTCAGACTCGCTGTCCCAGTTTAAAACTAGATTAAAGACGCATCTCTTCAGCCAGGCATTCACATAATACTTACATTTTATACTACAGTTGAGACGACTCGACGCGGGCGATGTTTATGCCCTAAATCAATACATGATTAACTAACTGTATTTCTCTATGTACATTTCTGAAATGCACTTTCTGTAAAGCTGCTTTGAAACAATATGTATTGTGAAAAGCGCTATACAAATAAATTTGAATTTGAATTTGAATTTGAATTTATCCTCTACTTAAATCCTGCACTGTACCCAGTCTGTTAGGGATTGTTCACACATACACACAACTCATACACACGGCCTTCTCCTGTTGCACCGGCTGTCTCCTGCGGAAAGTGCGCGGCCAAATAATTACAGCTGCTCATGATCAAAGCTAGAACAATGTCCAAGACAAATACAATCGCGGCATCGAATAGCACCACAGCAGATGATATATGGGAAATAAAGATTGCCAACCAGGTGCTCAGCCAACAAGCCCTGGCTGAAACAGAGCCACTATGTGTTACTAATAAAAACACATGGCTAAATGCCAAGCAGATGTAACTACACACTCTTTTATCAGTTATTAGTTATGCGAACAAAGCTCAAATAATCTGCGATGCCCTGGATGTGAGAGTTTGTTCACGCAGTGTTTTGGGACATCATACAAACAAACACAATGTGTTGTCAAGATGAGCACATTGCTGACGGATGTGTTTATGACCTCATAAAGCTCCCGGTCTATTTGCATGCTGTCAGGATAGTATCTTCAATTTGAATGCAAATGCCAGTTTGGTCAAATATCATCAGATTGTGTTTATTTATGGCCCAATACCGTGCGAGAGAGCACATAAAGCAGCAAAAATGACCTCACAACCTCAATTTTAGAAAGGTTAAACCTCACAGGGCAACTGACAACACATAGCACTGTATTACAAAGTAGCAGGTATATTTAGGTGTTTATTTATAGTAAGCCATATAGCTGATGCTTATTGATTTCTTAAGCGATTTTTCAATGCCAAATTATTTTTTCTTCTTATTTGTGTCAAAATACCTACCTCAGTTGCAGAGACGACTACAAGTCAGTCATTCAAAGATTGATTTCTCTGAAAAGAAAACATTGCTCTGTTTATCGAACATCTCAACCAGCACGACTCGCAAACATTGGTTCAACCAATGGCGCACATTTAGGGCAGGACTAGGATGTTTGTTTCTCCAACAATGGGTCTCATTCCCTAATAACTGCATGGATTATTCATTTTTATATGCACAGGAAAACTGTCCACAATAATTTTCTGCTGAAAGGTCCTGTTTTTCCTGTGTTTTTGAAGCTTTGATTGTGTTTAAAGTGTGCAATATAACATGTGTTCATGTTTCGCGTGTAAAAAAAACACAGTATTTTACAGTAAACGCAACTCTTCCTCTTCTCCGTGGGAGCGCAACAAGACCACGCCCCCTTTTTTGTGTGTATTCCTGTGGGCGGAGGCTAGTCAAAAAACTGTTCTAGTGACGTCATTAAAGCAGGAAGTAGAGGGATGTAGTCCAAACCGGCCGTTCGCTGTATGCTTTGAAAGGGGACTTCTGTTAAATAAAATATCTCGCTTGGCATTGAACTTTGAGCTTTATAATTTTACAGGTATTATTTATGCTCTAACAGCAACATTACACACTAACTAAAGTTTGAAAAATGGGATCACGAAGAACAGGACCTTTAATTCACAACACATATTCATGCACATAAATAATATACATTATAAGTATACAGTATAAAAATGACAGATATGTGATACTTTTGACACAACCACCAGATCCTTCTGTCAACCCTCATGGCGAAGGGCATCTCAGGAACCGAACTCCAATGGTTCAAGTCTTACCTCTCAGGTAGGTCCTTCAGGGTGTCAGATTTTCAGATTCCTTTATTTGTCATTTTTATGCTCCATATAAACACCACCGTTATGTGTAGGAGTGAGAAGTTGCAACATCTAGCTACTGGGGTGCCTCAGGGCTCAGTGCTTGGACCACTTCTCTTCTCCATCTACATGTTATCACTAGGGTCTGTCATTCAGAAACATGTTTTTTCCTATTACTGCTATGCTGATGACACACAACTCTACCTCTCATTCCAGCCTGATGATCTAACGGTAACTGCTCGCATCTCAGCCTGCCTGACAGACATTTCTGGCTGGATGAAGGACCACCAGCTTCAACTAAACCTTGCGAAGACAGAACTGCTTGTGGTCTCAGCCAACCCAACACTGTATCACAACTTCTCCATTCAGCTAGGTATATAACTCCATCCAGGTACACATAGTAATAAATGTGGTCTGTGAAGTTTAACTGATCATTAATCACAACTCCAACCTTGGACTTCACAGACCACATTACTAGAACTGCCTGGTCCTGCAGATTTGCCTAATATAACATTTGGAGGATCAGGCCCTTCCTATCAGAGCATGAACAACTCCTTGTCCAAGGTCTTGTTCTATCCAAACTGGACTATTGTAATGCTCTCTTGGCAGGTCTTCCAAGCTTGCACTGTCAAACCTCTGCAACTGATCCAGATGCTGCAGCAAGAGTCTTTAACGCAAGCGCCCGCCACACCTCTCTTCATGAACTCGCAATGGTTGCCAATTGCATCAAATTCAAGGGACTGATGTTTGACTACAGAACAATCACTGGCTCTGCACCCCTATACCTAAACTCAGTACTCCAGACCTATGTGCCCTCCAGAAGCTTGCGTTCTGCAAGTGAACAGCACCTTGTGGTGCCATCCCAAAGAGACACAATTTCTCTTTCATAGACCTTTACCTGGACTGGTCCCGAGCTGCCAGTTTTTAAGAAATGGTTGAAGATGCATATTTTTCGTCAACACTTCACCCATTCATTCATTAATATAAACACTTACTATTCTATATCTATTTTTTTTTAAACTTGCTATGTGTACTGTGCTAGACTAACTGTGACTAGTCATAGCACTTGCATATTTGTTGCTCTATTGTTGGTTTAACTGCTTCTATTGCTCTCCTCATTTGAAAGTCGCTTTGGATAAAAGCGTCTGCTAAGTGATTAAATGCAAATGTGATTTTTGCATAAGTTTCAGGTTTTTTTATACATTTTTTATTTATTTAGAATATACACACTTTGAAATTGCTCACAAAATGTAAACATCAATGACATGTAAACAGAAAAAAAACAAATGAAGTCCATACTTATCTAACCAGAAAACTAGCCAATGAGAAATATTTTTTCTTGTGGTGAGATGGTGCTTTTAAGTCTTTCTGGGAAGTTTGTATTTATGAGTTGGGAATTCGTAATTTCAACTTCACGTGCAAATAACTTTTGGCGATGTATCATTTCTACAAAAAATAAATAAATACAGCAACATTTTGGTGCTGTAAACTGAATCGTTATACACTATATCATTTAATACTATTATATTTTGTGCATACGTGTACATTTTATTGAGTTTTCTCAGTGACACGTCCCCATCTCGTAAACTTGGGGCTAAAAGAAAATCCTGAGTTTCACCACACTTTATGGTGTGGTTCATGTGGGTTCAAATCTTTACTACAATCTTGATTTGACATGACTTAAAAGCACCAAAAGGGCATGTGCTTGAAATAAACAAAATGGCTTTAATACACTTAAAATTCTTATCGTTAATTTCCCAAGGTCTTTAATTTTATTCCTAAGAACTAAATTAAACATTTTGAGGAGTATAACATTCCTCGATATAAATGACCCAAGCTACCTAATGACCCTTTAGCTAAGATAAAATACATTTACGAAGGCAAAACATGCTAAATCATAAGAGTGACTTAAATCTACTCAATTTATACCACTAAACTCTTAAACTGTTGCCATTTTTGCTAGCAACAATCACTAGAAAATTAGCCTGTGATTACTGGCGCTAGATACGCTTGCTTACCCTCAAGGGTGGTCTGTAACTAGTGACGAACAAATAAACTGAAGGATTAACGCTTGTTTCTTTACTCGCAGATAATCTCATTCTCCTGATTGAGGAAGAAAAGATAAATAGAGCACAGTGTAGCATCAGGACTCATTCAGATGGCGCTGACGCAAGAGGCACCTCAATACAAGCCATTACATTTGAATACAGTGGCGTGTCAGTGAATGGCAATGGCTTATTAATGCACCATTATGACCTGCAAAACATACAGCAGATGATAGCATCAACATTACCTTCGTCATCAACTCATTGTGGCCAAAAGGCATTAAGAAGCGCTGACAGCTTTCAATCTTCCGGACAGATTCACTGCAATTTCCCTGTCGCAAATAACGTTACTGGGTGCAGTGCATTACCTGAGAAAAACACATGCAGACACACAAACACACAAAATCACAAGTCTGGTGGCGTATTGTTGCTATTTCTGGTCATGAAACCACTTAGAAAGGCCATTTGTGTGACTTGTTATTGGACCTGACATGGGTAAAGCTGAAGTCAGTGCTATAAAAGATGCATTCGCACAGTGATTTGAAGCAGAAAACCACCTGGGAAGTCAATTTCAATGAGATTTGGCAATTTGAAATGATGCGACTGAAAGTTTATGCAAATAAATAGGTAACTCACAATATGTATGAAGGCCTCCTGACAGAGTTGGGTACTGTTGCGTAGGGGTGCTAATATAGTGGCCAATATTCTAAGATAATGTGAAGCAAATTAATAACTCGCTTGAAAATTAGGCAACAAGAAATTAATACTTTTCTTCAGCAAGGACAAATTAACAGTAAAGACATTTAAAATGTTACAAAATATTTATATTTCATTTAAGATTTATATAAATGCTGTTCTTTTGAACTTTTTATTCATCACAATTAGTATTGGGTGTAATGCATAATTAAATAATTAAATACTGTAATTTTCCCTTGAAAAAGTAAAGTAAGGGATTACTCTTAAAAAAACAACAACAAAAAAACAACAACACTATACACAACTATACAACTCACCAGAGTCTGTGTGGCCTTGTTGAATTTGTAGCAGGTGAAATATGAAAAAAAGGACCTTCAAGATTTCAGTTTGCCAGCTTTTTAAATATATGAGAGTATTGAGGTAGGGACACAGATGTGAAACCTTAAAAAAAGAGAGAGAAATTTAAAATAAACACCCTCTTCCTTCAGTCAGGACCTAGCTGCAATGTTTATTTAACTTACCAGATAAAAAAAAAAGCTTGAGTAATATATTTGACCATTTCCCAGCTCACTCCTGACTCCTGGAAACGGCAGATTTCAGAGGTTCCTGTCATTTAAACACAATATGCATCACACGGTTTGTGAACAGCCTTTAGGCGTGCCGTCTGATACTGAGACGACAGAGTTTGAATCTTTTGGAAATGACAAAGATCACTTTCGCTTACCCAGGTAGATGGCATGAGGCTGGAGCGTTGCCATAGTTTGAAGAGTTTGAGGAGTGCGAGAGGGTTGACTCAAGTCTCACGGGACTCGAATCTTCGTCATGTCATGAAACAGATGCGTCTCTTTGATGTGAACATGCCAGGCTGTAGTATTTGATGTATGATACCCCTATATCCATGTGATCTCTACATCAAACCCCTCACATCTGAGGTAATGCCCTATATATCAGATTTTAATATCTGTAGATACTCCAAACCGGATGAAGGCAGATTAAAAAGTAAAAGAATGTAGTCACTGAAAATCATAATGTTTGTGACTGACGTCTCAAGTATCAGACGTCGCAGGAAAAGACATGTGGAAGAAGGCAAATATTTATATAAGCCATGAAAATCACACGGGAACATCAGCACTCTCATTTAATCACACATTTAAAGAGAAGACTTAACTAACAGCTAGTTGTTATAGAACGTGTAAAGCTGCGGGAACAGAGTTTGGGTCTCCATTGTCCTTCTATAGGAGGGAGATTTTGTCGTGGACGGCTTTGAATGCAAGTAAAAGCAGATGCAGGGGAAATGTGGCTGGGCTTCATGTAACCGTTTAATCTACCGATACAGCCGATGATGTCACATGATGGAGTGGTGACACTAATTAGTCATGGAGGATTGAAGTAATGCATGCGAGTTTTCGGGCACTTTCCACAAATGGGTACAAAATAGGACTTGGAACTCTTTAAGTGTCAGGCAAAATTGTTTGACAACAAAGATTCAGACAAAAGGGGGGCATTATCTTCAGAAAATGGTTAACCACACCAAGAGGTCAAGGTAGATATGAGTTTTATGAGCAGTCGCCAAACATTTAAATCTTGTTCCAAAATCTTTTACATATAAAATTGCAGGTGTAAAAAAAAAAAAAAAAAAGTTAATTAATTAATTAATTAAAAATTAAAATAAAATATTTTTGAAGCAACTCACATTACTATGGAAGCTTGTTTCCGCCACTGAATAAAACATTTTAAAAGATAATTGCGACTTTTTATCTCACAATTGCGAGTTTACATCTCGCAATTCTGACTTTATTTCTCAGAATTGCGAGATATAAAGTCAGAATTGCGTGAAATAAAGTCAGAATTCTGAGATATAAAGTCAGAATTCTGAGATATAAAGTCAGAATTCTGAGATATAAAGTCAGAATTCTGAGATATAAAGTCAGAATTGCGAGATATAAAGTCGCAATTGCGTCTTATAAAGTCAGAATTCTGACTTTTTTTCTCGCAATTGCGACTTTATATCTCAGAATTCTGACTTTATATCTCAGAATTCTGACTTTATATCACGCAATTCTGACTTTATAACACATAATTGCGAGTTTATATCTCGCAATTCTGACATCTTTTCTCAGAATTGTGAGATATAAAGTCCAATTCTAAGGGGGAAAAAAAAGACGGATTTTATTTTTTTTTTTACCTTAGAATAGTTTATATCTCACAATTCTGACTTTATAACACGCAGTTGCGACTTTATATCATGCAATTCTGACTTTATATCTCCCAATTGCGTAATATAAAGTCAGAATTCTGAGATATAAAGTCGCAATTGCGAGAAAAATAGTCACAATTCTGACTTTATAACACGCAATTGTGACTTTATTTCACGCAATTCTGACTCTATATCTCGCAATTCTGACTTTAAAACACGCAATTGCGACTTTATTTTACGCAATTCTGACTTTATATCTCGCAATTCTGAGAAATAAAGTCAGAATTGCGAGATGTAAACTCGCAATTGTGAGATAAAAAGTCGCAATTATCTTTTTTTTTTTTTTTTTTGTGGCGGAAACAAGCTTCCATACATTACACTGAAAGTATACTTAAAAAAAAAAAAAAGTCAGTTCATGCATTCCCTAGGAGTCGAACCCATGACCATTGCATTGCTAAAGCACCAAACAATACTATATTGTATCAAATGAAATGAAATATGAGATGAATAAAAAAAAATAAAAAAAAAATTGACAGTGTTGTATGGTTGAGCTTGACAACTGCAGTCAACACTAAAATTTGTGTAAAAATTGAGATTTAATGATTGTCTTTTTTAAGTTGGAAAGTCATGTGGTTGCATGCCTTTTTCTTTTTTTTTTGGGATAATAATTAGTCATAATTTTCGTTCTCTAATGAACTTGATATCAATTCAATAGATAATGTAAAATTCATGACGTTTTAAAGGAGTCATAATGTAGAAATTTCACTTTTCCACGAGAATCAATGTATGTTATGATTGCATAATGATTGTACACTGGCCGGGAAGCCGATATTTAAAAGTGAAGCGTTTGTTTACCTCGGGGTTTGTAAAATAGGCCACGTGCACGCGCACGAAAAAACGAGATTTTGATTTCTTCCCCCTCTTGACGTCAAGACGGGGGAGGATATACCAAATATGGACACCGCAAACCTATGCCGCGGGAAGCCCGCCCCTCTCCCCCTCAGATTCAGTTTAGTCGACTCGAGAAAGATGGAGAAACCGAGTGTAGCCTACACTTGAGATGCTCTGTGGGTGACTGCCACAAACAACATGCAAATGTGTTTTATCTACCAAAAACGGACGAAACTATCAGGGAACAGTGGAGGAAATTCATTTTTAATGACGCTGTCCCAACAACTCTTTCAAGTGGCGTATCGTTAGGTGTGTGTGTTAAACATTTTACACCGGAATCATTTACAAATTTGGGGCAGTATCAGGCGAACTTGGCCTCGAAGCTCCGTTTGGGAAAAGGTGCCATCCCAACCATCAGGGACTTGCCAGAAATTGAAAAAGTAAGACTGTGTTTTTATTGCTCTACTGTGGTTAACAAATAGCAGCTAACAGCTAATGCGGCTATTGTATGTAACGTTACCTTCGAGGTAAACACGGGGAATGGACTCTACGAATGCTAGCCACATCTTTCCACTTTGTTTTACACTAGCAGCTACAGTAGTGACGGTACAGGAGTCCATGCTCAGTGGCTAAAACTGTTTAAATGCAAGTATAACATCACGTTGCATGTCTAAAGAAGAAACATATTGAATGTCTAAATAACCACAACGTGAAACAAGGCAAAAACACCACATGATAGTAAAAATCTCAAAACCACTGTAAGCTGATAAAAAAAAAAAACTACATCTCCGTTAATGTAATCTACATTAAATAAAAGGTAAATTTATGTGGGAGAAAATAGCAACACACGTTTTTGCTCGAACTGATGTTAATGTATGTCTCAGTCAAAATGATTGTCTTTACCATTCAGAGACATCTTGATGTAGACGTGCATCCAACAACTCTACATCTTCCCTTTCCAGCTCTGGTTCAGAGTCCGGCTCAAACATGTACGGTTGAATCCCATATGTCGCGGCCGGGTCGGGTTCTGACAACTTGCGCCATGTCAGTTTGTAATGATGCTGAAGTTACCTGCGGTGTCAACCCCCCTCCTTCCTGCAACCAATCAACGCGCCCCTCATTTGCATTATTATAATGACCGTCCACGACAGCCAAAACATCGCATCAGATCTCGCGAGACAATAATGCCTTTAGAAATAAGGGTCTGAGGGGCTCTGTGGTGATTTTTTTTCCACTTTTCTTTTTTAGAAGTGCCTGAAAGACTATAATAGAGCATTGGGTACCAAAGTTAAAACAACATTATGACTCCTTTAAATTGTCAGATACAGTAACGAAGGTCAAGACAGATATGAGCAGAAAAAAAAGCCCAAAATCAACATTTTACAGTAAAGTACCCTATTTGTGGAAAGGTATCAGGTATTTAAGCAAGTCATACCTTTTCAAAGACATGAACTGTCTCAGCAAAACGGTCCAAGAGTCTGTACACTTGGAAATAAACTACAATATATGTTATTTGTCAGGAAAACACTTGGATGTCCTAACAAAGACGTCTGTCAAGAACAACAACAAACATTTGTACCACAATAATTCTTTCCCCATCACCTTTCAAAAACAACTGCACTAACTCATCTGTCTCTATGAGTTAAGGATATTGTAATGATTTCCACATGACTTGATGCGTTTACCTTTATGGTGGTTTGCATTTTCAGCACTGGAGGGGAGGTCAAACGGGCCGAGAGCGGCAAAGACAAGAACCAGGTGCTACCGAGAGCTGCTTCCCTGTCTGTCAGTATCAATAAAGCCTGAGTTAGCTGAAGGAAAAAAAGCAGTTGGTATTTACAAACATCATTTACGTTACGAGACTGAATGAACCGTGTAGAACAGAGATAAATTGGGTGTATATCATATTGAATTATTTCTGGCACATTTTGTATCTCGACTGAAATGATTAAATCAAGTGGACTTATTAGAACATAGGTAAACTGATAAAGAGGGAAAAAGTAACTAGGACACTGTTCATGTTCATATTGAAGTGCTATTCAGTCATGGTGAAAGCCCCGCTCGACGCAGTTGAGAGATCGAACAAGATCTGGCAGAGGGAAACATGACGGCTGGCACATTTGGACATTTCATCTCTGAGCTGGAATCAAAGGACATGCAGGATATTCCTGAAAGAGTCTGGATTAACCCTAGGTGTCCCACTTTCACAGGAGCACGACTGCATCTGGAGGCCAGCTGGGCTTGTGTGTATTTTCTGATATATTTCATTGACCTTGTACGGCAGCTGCACACGGCACTGTTTAACTGCGGGAACTGGGGGAAAAGTACATTATGATCAGAGATGGTTTCATGTCTTTGTCTATGAATCCAGATACATTTTGAAAGAGCATCTTTTTCTCTAAGGTTTGGCCTTCCGTCCACACTGAGATGGCTTTTTTGAAGACGCTTTTGGTTTCATACCAAAACTCGGAGTGGCAATTGAGTGCGACCCGAACGCACCAGTAAGTGGTGGGATAATTTGCTAATATAGCGATCGTGTCAGAAGAACAGCGTGAGAACTTTATCATGTCTGGTCTCTCGATCTCTGTATCAACTCAGTGAGCTTTTATTACGTTACAGTAAAGTTGATTTAAGCGTCTTCCGACATTTCATGATGGATGAGAACCTTTTGGAGAACGCTTGAAATGCTAGTGTGGACGGAGAGCGCTTTTAAACGAAAACAACATTTTCAAATGTGTTCGGATTATTGTAACCTTTGATTTTGTGTCAGAGTGCAGATTTTTTATTAATAAATTACGTTTTTTTGGGGGGGGGGGTGGAATGCTTTATTAAAAACACTGAGTAAAGGACAATACTGTTAAAAAATAAACAGGACAACTATGAATTGCAAACTGAAGGATATGATAATTTCTATTCTAATACAATAAACACACACACAAAAAAAAAAAGTTTAGAAAATGCACCTATACCTATACTATTTTGCTTAACAAAACACTACATTCAAAACAAAGAAATATCGAAACACTATGGTTAGAAATGTTGCTGACTAAACAAATTCTATTAAAGTTATGCTAGTAACTTTCAAAGGACAGACGTCACAGATTTAAATATGTGAAATTTATGTTTGGCTGCTTTGCAAGCAAGAAACAATTGTCCAGATTTCAGAACAAAATGTTGCCTAATTGTACACGAAGAACAGACTGTTGTCACCACAAATATTTGCAGACCATTAATTAAACGACAGTTTTTTTCTCCAAATTATATCAACTAAAAACAACTAAAAGAGGGCCACAGACATCCAGGCACACAGTCTGGCTTAAAGGATTGTTCACGGTTCAATACTTTAAACTCTTTTGACAGAATTTGTAGCATAATATTGATTACCACAAAATAATTTCAATTTGTTTCCTCTGTGTTTTGATATCATGTCATTGAGAACGTGTGCAAAACTTATTAGCTTTACTAACTTTGCAACCTCTGTTTTTGCTGTTTAAAAAAAAAAACATGAGGAAATGACTTTCTACTGTACTTGACAGTATGCCATAAATGCTGTTGATAGAGTTTAATGTGCATTAAAGCCAGAATAATACTTTAAATGTAACCGTTTCAATAAAAGCTTAAGGCAAGTAGGGCAATTTTCAAATTACACGTCTTTCATCCAATTGTAACAGTTCTAGGGAGAGTACAAGAATATAGATGGAATAATTTACTAATAAAACATTTTCGTATTGTATTGTATACTTAAAATGTACCTTTCACAAGCTGATTCGTATTCTTTCTTTTTTTTTTCAAACTGAACATATAAAAATGCTGCCATAAGACTCAGAACCATGAAACCGACAGTGATTTAATGAGGAACAACATCCAAAACAGTTCAAGAAGTCCTTTGGGTGGTCCCAACGTTTGTGTTTGTGTTTTTTTTTTTACAAACCATGATTTCCTCCTCTTCCTCCTTTCCACGTAACAGAATTGCTTCCACTTCAGCCGGCACGCCTGGAAAACTGCTTAGGCCTTCTCCAAAGACTGGTAGTATTCCTTGAGAACATTCCAGGCTTTGGATGCCATGAAGCCTTCCGGAGGGTTCTGGCCCTCGCGAGCCATCCTCCTCATGCGGGTTCCTGAGATGAAGTCATAGTCCTGGTGTCTGGGTAAAACGAGACGGCGGAGGGAATTTTAAGATGTGCACAGAAAAGGGACAGTGTGGTACCCAATGTGATAAGAAAATGAAAAAGAAACATAATCTCAGGGCTTGCGTCAGAGATAATAACTAGGTGTTGTACACTGCTCCTTTGTTCGGGACGTTTCGCTCTGGAGGGAACGATGTGATGTACTAAGAGCTCTATGATAAAAGATGTTCTCTCAAGTGGCTCTTTAAGCCATGTAATTCCTTTCAACGGTGCAAAGACGACGAGGTAAACAGGCTGGCTTTACTTCTAGACAAAAATAAATTTGCAAGAAACAGAAATCTAAACTTCAGACCGATGTCATTAAATCCAAACTCTCTGCTACACGTTTTCATTTAAACAAATGCTTCGAAAATAAACAGAGCGCAAAACGTCTGATAAATAGAGCTAATTAGTCTCCAACAGCACGAATACAACTCGAACGCTAGTCTAAATACAATCCTCGATGGCTCCTACGGATAGGGTTTATTTGTTACGGATTAGTTGTTCTTCAATTAAGACGCAGACCTTGTGAAAACAAACTCACACAGCGCAATGAATTTATAAACGTACACTGTTGCACTGCGTCGTAATCACGTTCATTAAACGAACGCTGTCATTCAGAAAGGCTTTTCAGTCTAGACAAGTGAAGCATTTTATACAGGTTTATAACACTGAATAGTGCATTTGAACAAACCCCTGACCCTAATATTAGGTCTAACTTTCCATTCATCAAAGAATCCTGAAAAAAAGTATCACGGTTTCCAAAAAAATATTAAGCAGCATGAACGAGAGAGAGAGAGAGAGAGAGAGAGACATAATATATTCAAATAGAAAAGTTAGTTAAATTAAGTAAGGGATAAATGTACATTATCCCGCTTATTACACGGCTACTTGCCACATAAGTAAATAATTAGACACAAAATTTGACTTGAGTTGAAATATTTGATTAGCTCTTTAACGTGGCAAGTTCAAACTAGACGGACATTTAAGGGATACGGTACAGTCATACCACATATTACACGGCATTTCACCTCATAAATAATTATGGGGATTAGAGATATTGATTTGAGATGAAATCGTTTAAAAATCATACCTGTTTGTTATCTTATTATTATCCATTACAGTGTACAACAATCGTTGCAAAATGGCATTCAAGAGAGAGCCAGTCTGCGATACCGGATGACATCATTAAATAACTGTACACTAAATATTGAATTGACTGAGTTTTGTTATTTTATTAGCTCACCGAATGCAAAAAAACCCTGTTTCTAACAAGCGTAAAGCACTGACTTCAGTTACTCAGATGAGCCTGTGTTATCGGTTTTGAACGGTTGTTATCGTTATCGTGGATGGTGCGATTGACCAATCAGAATCAAGTATTCCACAGAGCCGTGTAATATGTAATAATATTTCACAATATAACATTTTTTACTGTCTTTTTTTTTTTTAGGGTATAATAGCAACATCCGAGAGCACCAGTAACCAACATCCTAGCAAACATCCAGAACACCCTGGCAACCTCTTAGGAACATCCTAGTAACCACCTAAAAGCACCCTAGCAACTAGCTAGCAATAACTTAGGGCCCTTTCACACCTATCTTGCTTGGTCCGCGTTGGATTTTTTTGTTTGATCCGAATCAAAATTACAGGTGTGAAACCTCCCCCGGACCACGGTCCGGATCAAACAGACGAAATTTGGTCCGTCGAAAAGAGGTAGTCTCGGTCCGGATCAAACTGAACAAAGGTTTGGTTCGTTTCTAGTGTGAAAGCATTTTCTGAATGGTTCGGACTTTCAGACCATTTACAGGAAGTTCCGGTAGTTCCCGCATAGCCTAAACAACTGAGGAAGAATATTTATGTGCAGACACACACACACACGTCCTGCCGGCGACGATAAAATGTTCGCACACACGAGGACGTTCATTTGGCGAATTTGAACTAGCCTCGAGTATAGTTGGTGCTGCAGGGAGTAATGCCATAATAATAAAAGTATAGTGCCAATGATATGCGTCTGTTCATTCATTCTTGTCAAAGTTACTCGCCGAATTGACAACACGCTGAAGTCAGATGCGCGTCCGTTTACAAACCAATCAATGTCAAGATGCAGCCCACATAGATGATGACGACAGGACGCAGGTACGTCATGTAAAGTTCTTTAGTGGGCTCACATAATTGCAATGTGAAACCAAACCAAAACTAACCGGATGTATACAATGCATCAAAACATGAACTTTGGTTCGGACCTTGGTGCGGACTTTCAGGTGTGAAAACGCCCTTAGCAAGTATTCAGAATACAAAACCACATACCAAACGCACTAATAACCACATAAAACACCCTAGCAATGCCCTAACAAGCATCCAGAACATCCTAGTGACTGGCTAGCAACACCCTAGTAACCACCCAAATTCCTGCCGAGCAATGCCCTAGCAAGCAGCCAGAACACCTTAGCAATCACCCAATAGTAAGATGCAAATATGATGCATCCTACTACTGGATGGACCCACAACTGATGGTTTATGGAATATTATCACCATTCCACCTGGTAGTCACTTCAATGGGGTGAAGGGGTGGAACACATAAACCCTGACTCCATAGAGAACCGTTAATATGCATTTAAATGAGAAACAGCTTGGACTGATTTGAGCCGTTTTAGAGGAGGACTTTAAGGGGGATGGCTGGCAATTAGGCTCAGCATCCATATTCGTCTCAAATTTGGCCAGGCCCAACACCCTGCTCAAGGAGCAGACGGAACGCCATAAATTTACTAAGGCGCCAACCGGGGCTCTTTGAAACTCAGACGGAGTGCGAGTCTGCCACCCCAACCCCCTCCAAACGATTGCTGGGATGGAGGAGGGAAGTGATGCCAGCAACCTCCAGCTCCACTGTCACCATGACACTTGACTTTACATATCAAGGTAAGCAACAATCTCAATACTTAATCATAATGAAGGTAGTTATAATTATGGAACGTGATATAAACAGAGGAACAGTCCAAAAACAACGTGTCATTCCAAACACGCGTGAAACACAAAAGATGATGTTTCACAGAATATCCATTATATATATTGAATAATGAATATTACAAATGTTAAAATTCTTTTTATTTTTTAGTATTCCAATTGAATATTCAATAACATTTGTATGGAATATTTCCTTTTTTTTTTTTTTTTTTGCCCTTTATGGAGCTTGACAGATGAAAGATCTATTTAAAGCTCTATTTTTTTGTTGCTGTTGTTTTTCCATGGAACAAATAGCCACATATGGTTTTGGAATGACCTGAGGGTGAGTAATTGATACAATTTTTTTTTAAAAAGTTTGGTAACCTACTCCTTTAAACTCTGTGTGGGATGTGCATTTGCATAAAGATCATTCAACATTAAAAGTCCCCAGTTCTTCCAGTCAGTTTTGCTGCATGTTGACATGCTGCATGGTCTTCATCAGGGACGACTGAAATGCCTGTTAACTCGATAGCGGCGGGCGCTATTAATTGCAAGACGAGACGCCGCGAAAATGCATGATTTTCGTTAGTCATCTTCCGCAGCATTTGCACAGCGCCAGAGGAATAATGGCAGATCTCCACTTCTTAAATGACTTCAAAGAATGGAGCAAAGCCATAGAATTTGGTAAAAGCACACAACAACAAAACATTTCCTGTTATTCTTGGCAACACGTTTAGGAATCGAGGAAGCCTGACATGCAGGGAAGTTCAACTCAAGATGATAGACTGTTTGAGTATGTATACGAAGTAAATTCATGTTTTCAGTTTAACGCCACGTCAATATGTCCAAGTCTCGAACTTGATAAGATTTGATCCTTAAAGACACTCGACTTACTCATTTTGTGTAGTTACTT
Source organism: Rutilus rutilus (assembly GCF_951802725.1). Taxonomy (NCBI): domain Eukaryota; kingdom Metazoa; phylum Chordata; class Actinopteri; order Cypriniformes; family Leuciscidae; genus Rutilus; species Rutilus rutilus. The sequence goes on along the minus strand of NC_140210.1, from coordinate 40,269,652 downwards.
TGTGTTTACAAAAAGGAAGACAAATTAAATGGGGCAAAATACATAAACTTACTTTTTGGGGTCATAAAAATCCATGGCCTTCTTGACTTTATTGTAGGCTGCCACTTTGAAAGGCACAATTTCCAGCGATATGAGTCCAGGGGCCATGGTGAGAACTTTAGCTCCGTGGGAGGGCTCGTAGAGGTCTTTACCTGTGTCCGGATGAGGCATTCCTGCAGGGTCACGGCCCACTATGTAAAAGTTGGCCCCGGCCACCATTCGGGCCCTGCAGTGCCACTGGACCTGTTGGAAACAGTTCAGATTTATTATATTTTCACTTTAAAGCTAATCAATTAGAGTGTTAGTTCAAACAGTTCACGTTCTTTATTCTGTGGAACACAAATTAAGTGAGAATGTTTGGAAAAGAGCAGTGTGAACAATGAAAGTGAATGAGGACTAGGGTTGCTGATATCCAAAAAGACAAAAACAAGCACCATAAAATATCATAAAAGAACTCCATACAATGTGCACACCATATTCTAAGTCTTCTGAAACCATAAAATATTTTTGTTAGGCTGAAATTTGAACCATAATTCAGTTGAAATCTTCCCCTCTGCTATAGCTCTCAAATGTCATTCACATTTGTGTCCATTTGAATATGAATAAAACGGGTTTGACGTCAATTGGTTCTCGCATGTCTTGTAACCAAATGCATGCGAATGAGATTTGAGAGTGCCCACGACAGGAAGATTTTCAGCATCCAATTTAAATTTTGGTCTTTTACTCAGACAAAACTGCTGTATGTTTTTAGAAAGGTCAAACAGATAGCAACAGAAAAAAAATCTGTGCTAAACTTCTTTTGTGTTGTTAATGAAAGAAAAAAGGTTTGGAACAACATGAGTAAATGATGACAGATTTCATTTTTTTGATGAACAATCCTACACTTAAATTTGGGAGTACAAAAATTATGTAAAACAAATGGACATTTTGTTCAATGACACAGAGATAGCGACAATATGTCAAAAAGTATCATCATGAAATAAGTGAAAACATATTTGGATGGACACATGATTAGAACTGGCCTACACTTCCTAAGCTAATTCTTTTCTGTGGAGTCAGCATGTCCCTTACTTCCTTCTCATAACTCAATGAGGCGAACGACTGCTTCCTGTGGGCTGCTTTAGTCTTACAGACTCTGTCTGCTCCCAATAAAATGTTTAATGTCCCTGGCCACATGATTAAAGAACAACAGACTTCAAAATAGCCATGGAACACTACACCAGAAACAATTTTTGTCAGAAGAAAGCTCCCTGTTTGTCCTTGTTATGTGTGTGTGTGTGTGTGTGTGTGTGTGTGTGTACAAATGGATCATAGAGGGACACCACTATCCTCTAAACACTTCAGGAGACACAAATCAATTCTTACTGGAAAGTCCAGAGATGCGTGATGCCTGCAAGCAGAGACTGTCCCTGTTGTCTTCAGCCTCCAGCACAGGTTAGGTGGAACGGATCACCAATCCAGTGTACTCTCGACAATTTAAGAAGGAATGTGCCTTGCGCAAGTTTCCTCAACACCAACTTTTTATACAACAGTTCATTGACTGCAAACGCTATTTTAATTATCGTTCTTCGCAAAAAGCACATTTGATAGAGCTTCTTTCTCTAAAACACTGCATATGTCAAGCAATTCCTAAAGTATCCAAGGATGGGATATTGAGGAAGATCTCAAAGGCTACAAGGTTAAATTGAATCCGGCGTCACAAAACGAGTAGCTACCAACTGCAGAAAAAATGGTCTTGGGGGATTTTAGTATATAGCAATATATAAGGTGAGCATAAAATCTTCGATAGATGACTAGATGATCAAGAGTCTCCATTCAAAGCAAGAAAACTGAACAAATTATAATGACCAGCTGACCGTACATTATTATTTTAATGGTAAGCCTCAGGGGGCTGTTCTTGGTCCCTTTTCATTCCACACTAACCTCTGTGGGGCCGGCGTACATCATCGGTGAGGGGAAAATGGCCACTATGGTAGAGCTGGGATCAAGCAGCCCTTCCTCCAGCACAGCTGCATGCTGTTTCATGCGCCAGGCCAGTGGCACGTCATCATCTTTGGTCCAGCCTCCCAGCGGATGCAGCAGAAGCACGGGTCGGCGGTAGCCACGTTCAATTAGACGTCGCTGTGTGTCCTGCATGAGCAGCGCGTGGCCATTATGCACTGGGTTCCGCAGTTGGAAGGCAAAGACAGCATCTAACAATGAGAGAAGAGTGTTTAATATCTCTTAACCATAAATATCATTTTATTGCAGCAAAGTTAATATACAGATCAATGCAAGTCTATGGCAATACACTTAAAATCCATAAAGACTTGTTTATTCATAATAGTTGTTTGCATTAAAACTAATGTAATAGTTTTTAGAAAATGAATGTGTTTACAGTTTGAGGGCAAGGCAACTTGCAACACCCAACAGACTAGTCAAAATTGGCTCAAAAGGAGCAACTACTGAGTATTGTTCCATACCTGCGTTCATCTCTTTAAACTTCTGCTTGAGTTCGGTTGGTGTGAGCCTGTAACTATCCAGCCCGTCGTTCCAGTAGATCCGATCCAGCACCTGGACATCACCTCCGACCAGCCAATCTCCGCTCTCCATCACCATCTGCCACAGGAAAGATCATCAGGAACAACAGCAATGAACTTCCAACCTCATCTGGCCTCATCACTCTCTTTCTTTCTTTGTGAGGCTTGAGGAACATATAAGAATCCCTCCAGATTCTGAAAGCCATACATGCAAGAACATATAATCTTAAAATCTCAGCATGGTGGTTTGGGGTAAGAAAGTGGTCTAATATAGCTAACCCTGACTGAATGTTCACATTGTAGCATATTCTGGTCACAAAATGTCCACTAACACAGAAGAAACTCTTTGAAATTGGCAATCACAGTTGGGGACAGGTGGTTCTGAAAACAAGGAAAACTCTTGTATTCATTTCAAAGATTTGATGGCATGAACCATGCAAACGTTGAGAAACCCAAATAGGTCTTTCCAGGCACAAATTTGACAATCTTAAGTTAGAAAGCTCTAAAAGCAAGATGTCATTCCCAGATTTGGTACTCAACAGACTCTGGTTTATTAGCTTGAATTTCTAAACATTTTTAAAAACAAGACTACCATATCAAATCAGGCTAGAACTCTTGGCTGCTTTTACTTATATTTTACCTTCAGGAGGTCTTCGCTGGCATTGGCTGAGCCGCTAACTTGGCCAGGGTTAAGAAGCAGTAAAGTATGCTGAGGATATCACAGCTTGCAGCAGATTCGGGGCCGCTAGGATGGAGAATACCATTTCACAAGACTTACATCTAGTGATTTGACTTGACAGCAGCACTGGTGGCTCGAGAACTTTATGTGCAAGTATGTGATCATATTAAGCAATCTTGGAGAGGCCTGAAAGCAGTGAATGTTAATAAAATGCTTCATAAGTTGCATTGCGTTTGCATTTGAAGACTGAATGCATGTGCGGCTGTCATTTTCTGGCCACAGTATAGCAACAGTAGCAGCCGTTTATTTAATTTATGTTGCAGAGGATGGCTATGGAAAAACTCAGTGAGCGATCTGTTGGCACTACATCACATCTACAGTAAATCAACTCGATTAGCTGTCATAGAAAATAATTCAGCACTGGTTGAGCACTGCACCCCTTTCAATGAGGGGAAAAAACATAGATAATGCAATTAAGTTAATGCTCTCAAGTCTGGTTAACATCCCCCCCCCCCCATACCAAATCTCACAATGTGGACTCAGCTGTCAGACTGACACCCGAAATAAACAGGAAAAGAGTATTTACCACACATAATGGAGGCCGGTTTTACAGCCCCGCTGATTGACGTGCTTCAGCAGATGGAGTTTAACATACAAACCAGACATAGTGAAGTAATGAGATGAACTATTCTGTGAACTTATAATCACATATTCCACATTCATAAGACCGAATTTTCCCATTTTGGGCACTCTGGAACAATATTAATCAAACAGATGTTCAGACTCATTTGTTTTGGGGGGTTTCAGCGTAAGTGATATTAATGATCATGTAAAATGAAAACAGGCATGACGGTAGTTCCAGCTCGAGCCTTGACAGGACTTATGGAAGAAACTGAAGTACAATCACTTCAATAAGATATGGAATTTGCAAGCTATTTTCTAGGGATGCAACAATAATAAAATTCTGGATGATATATTTAAATTATGTGCTATAAAATAAAGCACACTAGAAATAAAATGCCACACATTAATTTAGTCATGTCTACGTCAAGTGTTATTATTATTAAATATTAAATGTAAAAATAGATGTAAATGAGCATGCATAATTAAATATACTATTAGTCAATATTACAATTTACAACAATTTTAAAAGTTAAACTGTAAATGTAACTTTAAAAACAGCATATTCAAGAGGACATGTATATAAATATTTTTGTATAATTAAAAAAAAAAATCAATCTTTTTTTGTTTGGCTTGTTTATGGACTGTGATAAATCTAAACTTCATTACGAGAATGCCATTGAGCGACAGAACACTGTAAATAAAACGAAAGCTGATTGCTAGAAACTTCAATGTGTGCAATTTCTTTCTTGGGTCTGGAGATGGGTTTATTTGTGACCGTAGGCGAGCAGACAGACGGGGCCATTCCAGAGTCCGAAAGCTCTCCGTTGGCGCCCATTAGTGCGAGCTGGAGCAGAGCGGAGCCATTAAAGTCCACCTAAGCCCACAATCCCTACTTACAGATGGAAACAATTGTTCAGTATTTACTCTGCGAGATTTGTAAGAGGAAGGTGAGGGGAAAGGAGGGGAGGAGAGCGCCACTTGCCTAAACACTGTTTGGATAGAACGCAGGGCGAGAAATCCAACTAAAACACATGTGTGAAATGAAGGAGGTCAAAGAATAAAGAGATTACTAAAGCGAGGACTGAACAAAGATGACAGAGAGAGAGCGAGACCCGGTTTCCACAGACCTAGTGAGAGGGCATCGTGGCTCTGTCTTCTGTCAAAGTGCAGTCCAAGGAAAGCTTGGAAACGTGACCGCACAGGGGCCTATTAAAGCATCAGGTCAGCTGTTCCTCACTAGATATCCAAAAATGGGACTTAAGTGGAAAATCTCCTCTTTTAAATACAATTGCAGAAAAAAAAAAAAATTACAGCGAAAAACTACATCATTGTGGTCCCTTAATATCAAGTCCCTTCTGAAATGTCCTTTTTTCACTAATTCTATCCCTAATAAGGAGGATACATTAGTCTTGAGCTATAATTTCTGTACAGTTTGAGGTGAGTTTATGATCAAATTTAGTTCTGAACCCAAGAAAAAGCTATTATATTTTCTCATGAACATTCATAAATAGCAATGAAGCAACACAATTCTGCGCCTGTACCATCGGACAATGTGTTCCCATAAAGGGTGCCCGGTGCCAGACAGGTGAAAAGTGATGCGTTAATGGATCATACTGCTGAATCACTGTGATTCTGCTTTCATATTAACATGTATGTAGTCTAAACAGTGCTCTCATTCACAGCAGGCTTATAAATCGGGACTTTCCAGGTGGTTCGTGAGTCAGAAAAGAAAGAAAGGGAGGGAGCTGACAACAAAAATGAGATACAGGGCAATGTTAATCCTTTCCAAGTGCTTACATAAGATAAGAAATCTCATCGGTCCAAAATCAAGCTCCAGATAGTTTGTATAAATGCATTCACACCATGTCGGAATTAGCATAATTACGAGATTCCGACTTATAAAATGCACTCACGTCCTCGTAGAACTTGAAATGACATAACTGCTTTTGTAATTTGTAACAATTACTTGTAAACTGAATTTTCTGAGCGCTCCAACTCCTGCAACATCATGCGGAAACACTCCAAATGGCAGTGGCTTCAGCAGGAAAATGTAGTCATGGAGTTATATTGTCATAATTCTTTTGAAAAATTCCTACACTTAACTTTTGTTGATCTATTAATAATAAAAGACGACAAAACGACAGAGATACAATGAATTTTAAAGTTGCTGGCAGAGTTGGAATAACCATCTCATGTCCGGCTAAATAAACTATAAATTAATTAATAACGCATATGCATAATGTGTTGTATTGTGGTTTTGTCTACTAATTAATCAAGTTACACAGATTCATTTTGGCGTTAACAGTGTTGCCATAGAAAAGCATAATTCCGAGGATGTGAACAGCTCTGAGGCTGATCCAGTAATTACAGTAATTATGACAGTGTGAACAAAGAATAAATTAAAATCAATCAAATATCCTCTAATTGGCTGTTACTGTGTTGGGTCACGCAGATCTTCCGCTTTCTTGTTGCCGGACACGCTGCCTAGTTAGGACACAGTGTTCACAATCTACTAAACATGCAGGTTTTTGTCCATAATTGACCTCTGACCTTGATGTATGGATGATCCTTGCAAGTGGTGCCCCACTGCCGGGAACAACGCTCTTCCTTGCGGTGCTCGTAGAACTCTGGGTTTCGCAGGATGGCGACTCTCCGTCCACCGTAGGCCAGCGCGAACGCGGTGCTGCCGTCCAGACGCTCTTTGTCGGAGCTTGAGACGGGGAGGACCACCGGCACCGACAGGTTAATAACCCCGCCTACGAACAGAGGTCAGACGCACGGCACATACATCAAACAACCCGAGACTTTGAGAAATTGACAGCTTTGAAAGGGCTAAAGGGGAACAGTTAAGGATTTATGAGGCGAGATAAGGGAAAGATCTCTGGATGTCAAAGTGGTGAGTTTTCAAAGAAAGTAAGAGGTCCTTCACCTTGATTAAAGCAATATGAGCGGGAAGCTTTTAAAATCCATTTTCGGAATAAAACACACCGACATCATAGCAGAAACAGCTGTTTTCCATAAGAAAGAGCCCTGTGAGTGTCCCATTTCAGCTCAATCCAAATTAAACTAGTATCAGGCAGTAAGATGCACAAAGCTGTCCGTTATATACGTAAAGACGCCAGTCTGGTCCAACAAGAGTCCAATTGGGCGTATTGTAAGGATCAAAATAATAACACAAGGTGTGATGTACAGTAATCAAGTCTAATGACGCTGATGATGTAATGCATGAACAACTAACGACTTTCTCTGGCCGTATTTCTGTCATATCCAAAGTCAAACGTCTCCTAGGACCACTTTGTATCTTAGGTGTGTGAGTGTCAACGCATACCATAAACACAAATTTGAATACTAGGCAAGACAACACACGGCAGAGCATTACGAGGTCGTAAAACTAAATTGACACTTTTTGGAAACTCAAGCATGATGTGGGAAATTGCTGTAATTACCCAGTTGTATAAATGCGAGGAACACGTCGTGGTTTAAAAAGCCATTCACACATTTGTTGTTCTCGTAATCAAAAGGATGCCGACTTTTTATTTCAGACGATCCTGTTTCGAAAAAGCCCAAACATCCTTGAAAGCATGTGATCAACCTAAACCAAAAGCCCTCCATTACAATTATAATAACTCTTTTATTTCTACCACTAATTGTCATTTAAAATCCACTCGCAGAGCCTTAAGATTCCCTCGCTTAAAGTCAGTTTATTTTGTGATAGGCCACCTATTCTAAGAGGTTTGCCTGTCTTGACCCAGAAACACTGAAATATTAGATTATTAGTAATAGCCTGTTCACCTTATGTTGGTGGTCCATCATAGTTCACTCACAAATTAAAATCCTGTCATTATTTACTCACCTTCATGTTGTACCAAATCCATAAGTTTCCTGAGGAGTTTCAGTAGCACTTTATTTTTATTTTACAGTCCTGTTCCCCATCATGTACATACTTTATACTTATTATAGTTATTACAATAACTGGGTAATAACCAGGTATTAACCCTGAACCTACCCCTAAACCTAACCTCAACCCATGTAGTTACCTTATATTAATCAGTACTTTCTTAGGTAAGTACACAGTAAGTACACATATTGTAAAACAAAGTGCAACTGGAGTTTCTGTCTTTCCATTGAAAGTCCAGGTAACCAAAACTTTAAAGATCCAAAAATGTGTTGTAAAACAAATCCATGTGAATCGTGGTTTCATTAAAAATATCAAAGATTAACTAAAGTCTATGAGGGTGAGTAGCCTAAATGACGATTTTGTTTTATTTTGGAGTGAACTATGCCTTTATGAGCTTGAAGAAGTACTGTACCTATAAGATCTTTATTTTTCATTAATGTACAAAATATTTCTAAACATGTTAAATTAAATCTGTATTACAAAAAATAAACTAGAAAAATTAGGGAAATTATTTCTAAAATCACTTCTGAATGTAATAGCGGCCAGTGGGAAAAAAGTGCATTGCACTGTCTAATGTCGCCATCTGGTGTTGCATTCAGAAACCACAGCACATAAAAAAGAAATCCAAGCCTAAAAGTATGAGAGGGTGTTAGTGTTAAATTACGCGTTTACCATCGAGCAGACAGTTGAAGTGAAGACACTGTAGGAACTCTCTCTCCCTCATGAAGCCGTTCAGAGGAGTGGCCCAGCCCTCAGCCAGCACCTGAACCCACTGCATGTCCACCTAACCCACCAACAGACAACAGACGTTAGCTTTCAAACTGCACAAGCACTGAAAAAAACATGTTTTAGATTGTTTAAAACCAATATAGATCAAACAGTGTCTGAATTTGAGTTGGTCGAGGAGTGATACCTTGGTGATCTCCACTGCTGGAAGAGTCTCTGCATCAGCCTTGGCCAAGTCCAGCTTGTTCTCAGGCACGTAGAGCTCCTTGACCTCATAGGACGCGTCCACAGGCACGATGTCCTACAGAAGGTGAAGACATCATCACAGAGACATCACTGTCATTTATATCAAAGTATGATGAATGCCTCTAGATAAGATGTTAAAGGGGTCATCGGATGCTAAATTCACTTTTATATGGTGTTTGCATGTAAATGTGTCTTTGCAGTGTGTAGACACAAGCACCATACAATGAAAAATATCCATTCGCTCCTTTTTTTTTTATAATCAAAAAGCCTAAACACACTCAATAATTAAGCCATTTGGATTTTCTGAGCAATGTGATGTCATATTGCTCATGCTCCGCCCACGACCACTGACGGACTGTCCCGTATTAGCACATTTCCGCCCTCAGCCATTTGTATACTGTCTGCCAAGGCAGCACTTTTCGTGTCTTGTGTCGACACCCCCCCCCCCCCTGGAAGAGAGGGGTGGGGTGAGCAGTTGCTCATTATCATTTAAAGAAACATGCACCGAAACGGGTCGCTGTGAACTGTGATAAAAAGTGTGTTGTTTTAGACAACCATTGAGGAATTTTAACCAAATTGTGTTACAAACTTAACATGAAAACCCTAAAGAATCATACCAACTTGTGGAAAATGGGCATCCGATGACCCCTTTAAGCAAAGTTGCACAATTTTCTGTGTTAAAAAACTGGCCTTAAATCATGAAATAAGGATGCCAAAGTTTAACAAGGGTGCAAATGAATAACCCCATCATCTAATGTGACAATGACTCTATCATACAAACTCTATTTCGATTACAAGTGTTCAGGCATCGGAATATTCCTGTTTATATGGATGTTGTAAATATGATGATCTACACATAATTGTTTTCTATTCCCACTGTTATTTCCTGGGAGTTTCAAGATGCTGCCATTGGTAATTCAGTATGCTCAGTTTTATTACTAGTTTTTCACAAACAACGCCTTGGAATGGAAAGTGTCGAGCAAGTATTTATAATAATACAACACTTTTGTTTTATCTGTGTCATTTTCATTCCAGAAATTAGTACATTTATTCAGCAAGGACAGCAAATTGATCAAAAGTGATAAAAAAAATGTATTCATCAAAGAATCCTAAAAAAACTATCATGGTTTCCAGCTAAATATTAAGCACAACAATTTTTTTCAAGCCTGATAATAATCAGAAATGTTTCTTGAGCTCCAAATCATTATATTGGAATGATTTCTGAAGGAAAGCAGCTTTGCGTCACATGAATAAAATACTTTTTTTAAATACAAAACAGTTAACATCTTCTTTCAGTGGATTTTGTACAAGGTATTTACATGCAACCGATTTCCAAATAAAACAGGCATATTCCAGGGGTAGCAAAAACTGACTGTGGCAGTTACATGACTTGATAATAATCGTAATATTGCCATATTCCAATTGATATCAGTACATACATGTGCATGTAAATGAGAAAAACTTCTGTAGCAAGAGATGTTTTACCGCTTGCAACAATCAGACATTTAGATTACGAACCCTCAAATAGAGTTTCAAACAGAATTCAGATGAATGAATGGAGAGAACTTACCCTCTCCTGCAGGAGGTCCAGGAGCTGCTGGATGCACTCGTTCACACTGCAAGAATCGGTCTTTAGTACCAGTTCAGGGGCCTCTGGCTTCTCATACTCAGAGTCTATTCCTGTGAACCCTGAGGACAACAGGAGTCACCGGTTAAATTACAACGCCAATACATTCATCAGCAGAAACAGACATGCTTGGGATGCACTTCTTGAAAACAGTTTTTCATTCAGTGGGACTAAAAACAGTGAAGTCCTTAGTAATGCTGGAAGGATAAGACACTTCCTGCTATAAACATCACTCATTCTCATCACGAGATGTTAGCAACTTTCATATTAATGTGAGTAACTTTCAACTTTCACAGCAGTGTTTCCTGTGTCACTCTTCATCTGATTGGCCGTTACTGAATTTGCAGGTCCACAGCAATAAAAATTGAATTGAACAAAAACAACAGGAAACACTGAGTCAAAGATTTAGTCAAGAGCGAGTCAAGTGTCTCCTTGTGCATTTCCTACCAGAAACCTGCTTTCCAAGAATCATAGGAAGCTGATATCCAGATTCTTGAGAAAACCAAGAGGGTTGTGATGAACCACCTCTCGTTTGCTCAAAAAGTTTTGTGTAACCTCAAAAACCTTTAACTTAAATGTACAGTATGTAATTTGTTTCGCCGCTAGGGGTCGCTAACCTCTTACAATAACAAAGGCGTAGTTTGATGACGCAACATTTGCTAAAAATTATGGATCTTGTCGTCAACGTCAAGCCGACCGATCTAATAATGTTTATGGATGAGTGAATACATCAATGTTTTTATCATGACTGTGATATGAAGCAGTTCGGGATTGCTAAGAGACAGCTATCAGCTCCACACGCGACGCGAGTCCCGCGGATATAAAAGGAATATGGACATTTCATTCTACCGAACTACACGCAAGTGCAGAATTACTACTCACAGGTCAGTTTATTAGACAAATTAAACTTGTGAGGTAACGCAGCGCTGTTTCACTTGGTCTAACATTACACTAGCACACTAAACTGCATTTGAATGTGTTGAAATGTATGTGTTAACGTTAGTTTGTCTGTATGAGACTAGCAGTAAGCTAGATCAACATTAGAATAACATACAGATCATATTCTAACATTTTATCATTGTTGAACTATATAACATTGATTAGTTTTATGTAAATGAGCTGCTCATTGTCTGTTGCAAGTCTGCTTGCCATGGTCCATAATGTTTGAACGAAACAACAACAGCGTGCAAATAGACATTGCGAACTACACAGTTGTCCACGTCTGTCGCTTTGGTTACTATCAGAGGGCTCTGGTTGCTATGGCAGTACGAGCGGAAACCAGGGACAACGCGGATATGACGCCATTGACGGCGACAAAACGGAAATAAAGAAACGGGACGTTACTTCGAATTAAATTCCAAATTTCTCCTGATTTGAAAGTTATTGGAAATAGTCGGGATAATGTAAGTACACAACAAAAAAATATATATAACATAGATATAGTGATTTTTGCTATTTTTAAAGCAAAAAAACGACATATTGTACCTTTAAGGTCCTTTCACACTGGACGCGATTTTGACGCACGAATAATTCGTGTGATGGTTTTATTTTTTTATCAGCTGTTTGTGTAATGATTGCTTCCACACCGAACGTGAATGTGCTGCGGCGAAAAAACGACTTTAAATTTTTTTGCTTCGATGTCGATTTTTTCTTTTCTGGCGACAGAAAAGGCTTCAGCCAATCACATACAAGGAAACAAAGGTGAGGTCACAGCAACAATGACGGATCTTCTGATTGCTTGTGTGTCGACGAATCCCGTTTGACAAAACTAACAAAAACTACAAGGACAACGATTTGAAAGAATGTGTGGCGTAGCATTGCCAACCAACTCGGTTATCACGACTGTGAGTATGTTGTGTGATAGTACTCTCAAAAGTACACACTGCTGATATCACAATTGTGTTTCCCGAGATTAAGTGTTATGCGCACCTAAAAGGCCACAAGCTCCGCTCTTTCATCATTCTGCAAAAAGCTTTTCTGGTGTTTTTCTTCTCAGACAAAACATTTCATCCTCCTTGAGTTCCTCAGAACATCTCAGGGCCCATATTTTGCCATTTTTAGCTCGGCTCATTTTTTTTTAAGTGAGTGAAAATACATGTATTTGGACACACTCATATGTCCAAATAGATACAAATAGAAAAAGAATAACATTCAATACAATCTGACAGCAACTGAGATGAAGTCCAAACAAAATGTAAATGCGTGTAGTTTGAATCGGAATGGTAACCATTGTATTTCATGTGGACATTTGCAGCAGACTACAAAAAAACTAAAATGATTTGAGTTGGATAAGCAAAAAAAAAACGATTGTCTTACCTCTGATTTCTCCAGCTCTAGCCCTCTTATAGAGTCCCTTCACATCTCTCTGCTCACACACATCCAGAGGAGCATCTACAAACACCTCAAAGAACGGAAGACCAGCAGCTTCATGGATCTTCCTGGCATTCAGCCGGTCCTGGGGCCAAAACAATATTAATCAAAATGTTTTAACCCTAAAATTACCAACAATGATTAAAACTTTGCTGAAAAACCTGTTGTTTTAGATTGCACACAATCCACTACATCCCTTCTGTCTGATTAATAGTTTATACTTTTTATCTTCAATGATTTTATAGAGTAAACATAAGAATAACTTTCCTATCAAGATTAACATTCACTGGACTTTTTAAAAACTCATGTTAAAATGTATCAACTATGATACAACAGGCTATTGAGGAATTAGTTTGTTTAGTTTTAGTTTGTTTCAAAATGTATTCATCTCTCAATCATCATTATATTGCATTACATTATACATTTCACCACCTGCAATGAAAACTACAGAGTTCTGATCTTAAAACTAATAATTTAAATATAATCCTCCTGAGATACACTGGAAGATAGAAAGTGACAACTGATATTTATATGCATTTTATGTTGTGACGCTGCTATAAAAATCTCATTTATTTACATTACAAGCTATGTAAATAACAACATTTGCACCAAATTGTATATTTTTGATCTGTTTGCAAAGTTGATGTATTTTTTCCTCCTCATGCATGAGCACCATATTCTCACTATATCAAATTATATGGTTCATAAAAGCCTGATGTATCAAATATGACATAAAACAGGTTCAATAAACAGATTTTTCTATTATTTGATGTCAGGCATGGTTAATAAGTTTTATACACGCAGCTCTCTATGTTTCTCACCCTGCTGTATGGGGAAATGAAGCTGGCGATACACACGAGCCCCGCGTCAGCAAACAGTTTTGCCACTTCCGCGATACGGCGGATGTTCTCCTCGCGGTCCTCAGGGCTGAAGCCCAGGTTCTTATTGAGGCCCTGTCTGATGTTATCTCCATCCATAGTGTAGCAGGGGATGCCATGACACACCAGATACTCCTCCAGAGCCATGCTGACCGTGGTTTTACCTGCACCAGACAAACCTGAGGATGCACAACAGAGCTCATATTTACTGAACATTTTGGACACACACACACAACCATGAAGATTGAATCACGTCATTCATGTTCTACCTGTAAGCCACACCGTGCATCCTCGAAATCCTCCTCTAGTGCCGACTACTTGTCCACGCTTGTTTCTGCTCACATGATGGGCTTGGTATGTCACATTGGTGGCTCTTTGCATCCCCTGCGCAAATTGCAGATTCAGATTCATTTAATCTGTCTCATCTTTAACAAAGGCCTCCTGTTTGATTGACTGAAGTGAAACACTTCAATAAAGACATTGGCTGTATCAGATGGTAATTACATGGTATGTTGGTTTATACCATAGTAGCGGACCACTTATATTTTTCTTATATATATTTTTTTGTGTGTGTGTGTGTGTGTGTGTGTATGTGTGTGTATATATACACACATATATACATATATATATATATATATATATATATATAATTTGTAATTGTCCAACAAACAGGGTAATTTTTTATTAATGATTGATTGATATATTTAATAGGCTATTGCACAATATATATATATATATATATATATATATATATATATATATATATATATATATATATATACACACACACACACACACACACACATTGCTTGTGATGCCAGAAATGTGCACAAATAAAAGGATTATGCATTCATCCTTTTCATACACGTTTCATACAACGATTATTCTGGATTTCGTTTAGAATATGAATTAAAATAGTGTGGGTCAGATGCATCATAATCAAAAACAGCATTATTCATTGCACGAGGTGTGGTACTGTAACTGTACTATATTATCAATGCAATATATCCCTCAATTTACAGCCGCTAACGTTACTCACCCAACTCTCAGGCGCGTTGCTCAGTTTCTGCTTCTTACTCGAGTTCCCAGATGTCTCCATTCTGAGCTGCTGAATTCACACTTGGTAAACAAATAAATAGTGTGATATATATATTCGCAGAAGTTGCTTTAATGAAGTGCCGGGTCTACTGTGCGTTGAACTCCAGAAGGAAGCGTAGAGCTTTACAGGATGCGGCACAGGAAGTGATGGAGGCTCCGACAAGTCCCGCCTCTAACGCGACAAGACTTACCAATCAGATTGGTCGGAATGGCATCCAGGTCGATCGTGATTAGACAGTTAAGAAGTCGTTCATATAGCCGTGGCAACGAAAGCAAACATTTATCAGGTCAAGGGCGGGACTTGTCAGAATCATAGGTCAGAAGAATACCAATCATGTTCTGTTTTATATTTTCCTGTGTAAAGTGAAATATGTGTTAGCCCCATTGACCCAATGTCACATATATATGGATTATTAAAAAAATATATAGCCTATATGAAGAGTATCTCTTGGTGTTATGCTAATACTATATAAACATGAGTATATATGAATACAAAACAAGTAACATTTTAGGTCAAAGGGATTGTTCACCCAAAAATGAAAATCCTGTCATAATTTACTCTCCCTCAAGTTGTTCCAAACCTGTACGAATTACTTTCTTCTGCTAAACACAGAAGAAGATATTTTGAAGAATGTCAGTAACCAAACAATCGTTGGGCCCCATTGACTGTATGAAAGAAAAATACTATGGAAGTTAATAGAGCCCATCAACTGTTTGGTTACTGACATTCTTCAAAATATCTTCTTCTGTGTTTAGCAGAAATTCGTACAGGTTT
The DNA here is from genome assembly GCF_951802725.1 of Rutilus rutilus. NCBI lineage: Eukaryota > Metazoa > Chordata > Actinopteri > Cypriniformes > Leuciscidae > Rutilus > Rutilus rutilus. The sequence continues at coordinate 40,254,173 of NC_140210.1, read as the reverse complement.
GGAACAACTTGAACTTGAGGGTGAGTAAATAATGACATAATTTTCATTTTTGGGTGAACAATCCCTTGAAAGCTTATATGTGAACATGAGGAAAATTTTAGATCTTCTTTTATTAGAGACATGCTGCAAGTTGGTACAAAACAACTATATACCAAAATAAAGAAAATGTTTAAGAAAACAATGATGATTTGTGTACACACTGTAAGAATCATCGATGCCAATAGCACAGGATTTATCAAATAAATTGAATGGAACCCATGTTGAACATGCTGTAAGGAGGCTGTTACCTATATAGACATGAACATTTCATCGATTGTACTTGGAGACGAACATCAATCTAGTTCTCTGCCCTGCACCCTAAACACAGCGAGAAGAAACTGAACTTCCCCTGCAGGGCCTCTGAACGGCTGACACTCTCTGATAAGATCTGAGTAAGTTGTAAAAAGAGGAGATCCCAGCTGCTAGACACCTGAATGACCACTATTGGCTTAACTGATCCTGATCCTTTAATATCTTGTTTTCCGCCATTAGTGTAATCCTGAAGAACTTTAGGTAAACTTCTCATAAGCATTTGCAGTTACACTACCCTTGGTTGAGTATTAACAGAACCGTTCATTCCCCCTGTATACAGTCCAGAGCCCTGCTTATTCCCTTGAGGGTTGGGAAGTGTGACTGATGTTTTTCCAAGGTTCTCTCAAGGTTATGAACAAACCTTCTTCCATTAACGTTAACAGAACATTAATTCAAAGTTATCTGGTCTTTAATTAGCCTATGTTCTCAAAATGTTAGCACAATTAATATTTCGCTCATGGAACGTATTTTCTGGAAAGGTTGGACGTTCATAATTTTTAAAATGTTATTAGCCTACTTTATGAATGCTTAGAGAATATTCAAAAGTAATGTTATCATAATGTTAACTCTTTCCCCGCCAGTGACGGAATTGCACGGCTTTCCGTGTTTTCACTGTTATGCGGTAGAGGGCGCTAATGACACATCTTCTGAAAGAGTACTAAATGTGAAGAAGAAGCAGAAACAGTCGATAATCATAATCATGCATGATGTAAAATAAGCAAACACAAAACATTCAACAGCATATCAATCAAAATTGCCTAATGTTACTGTGTGAAATGTTGACCCAAGACGAGCTATAGGACTGTGCAAGCATTAGGGGTGTTGATGGACTCGATCTGCTCCATCTGTTTTGATCATTCATTGTATTGAATCTGATCAACACCAGAGAATGTCTAATATGGCGAGAAGTTTCACTCTCACTACACTTCCGGCTTCTGAACTGGTTGCAGTTCCACTCTGATTCCATATGATGGCGCTCACAGGACGAGTGCAGAATGAATGGAGGTCAATGGCGGTATACCCCTCAAAATCCACTTTTCTCAGGATATAATTTTTTGTCTAGTAATTTGAATGTTGTATTCGAAAGGAGATGCAAAGAAATTACACATTGCTGGGTGTTAGATGTTTTAGAGTCACTTATTTGCTTTAAAAAAGTCTTTCAAAATGTCAATGACGTCATTAGCAGAATGCTAGCGTGTTATGGGCAACAACAACTCAACCTGTAAGAAATCAAAACGACATAAGTACTCGTTCATTCAACTTTCGACCTAAAACCCATGTTGAACTTGCAAAATCTACAATCACATCTGAGATTTCTCAACGGCAATCGGGTGAAAGAGACAAATTTAGCCGTCTAGCCCCATTGACTCCCATTCATTTTGCACTCATGGCGAGCGCCCCCAGTGGAACTCTGGTGGTACTACAACCAAAATTCGGTACAATAGGGCTTAATAGGGAGTGGACAGGCTCTCCGTAGATGGGCTCTGTCAACACATATAGGCAAGTCTTTGACAAAAACTTTCTTAGTGTTTTCTTAGCTTAGCTTACCCACATTCAAGTGTTGATTAAAAAAAAGTAATAAAATGTTTGTTTTTTTGTTGTTGTTGTTTTTTACTCAGAGGGTCTGTTCTTTTTCTTGATATTTTGCATGTTCGAAATTCATATAACAAAAATGTTCTGGGGGCCATGAGCATTTTGAGAAAATGATCAAAAACACTGGCTGGCAACGTTTTTTTTTTTTTTTTTACGCTGGGGTGGAAAGAATTCAAATGGAATGTTCCCTTAACTTATGCATAAGTTAAACTGGATGTTTTGAACGTACGTAACATAACTTAATGAAAAACATTCATATTTTTTGTTAATGTACTTACTGCGCAGATCTTTGCTGCAAATAATACTTCTAAAGGCACACCTGAATTTTTGTTTAAAAAACCTTCAGAACAGCATTTTATCATTTAGGTTTAGCTTCAAAATAAAGACTAAAGGTGGTCACGTATTAGATTTCTTTTATTAATATTAAATGCTTGAATCTGGAATCATAAAACAATAGTTTTCAGAAACATACCTTCTATATTATATGGCTGTGAGTTGAGAACAACCAGTGCAGCAAGCAGTCCCACAGCAATGCTAACATCCATGGCTGCAGTGCAAATGAAGCAAAGATCCTGCCAACATGACTTTTATTTATTTGAAACCAGCCCTTGTGGAGACCCACAAATTGTGAAATCACCTAAGGCACTGACTAAATGACTTTTTAATCATGTCTGAACAAAACCTTCTGAGGCTTCATTTGTATGTGGCTGGAGTGTTCGCTGTTCTAACAGGTGTTGGGAGTCGATTCCACCACTGAGGAACAAAGATAAATAAGTTGGTGATCTGGAGCTGGAGAAGCAAGGATGCTTTTATGTAAAGACAAGGGGAAGTTAGGTAACCAAATGTTTCCACACAAACAGCCAGGGTGGGCTTGAAATCTAACAGAAACTGGAAGACAATGGAGATACTTGGAAAGGTGTGAAAAGGCCCAAAAAGTTGAGATTAGTGCGTACAAGATGTGGGCCGGATCTGGGGCGACACTATGTTGCTGTCTGGGTAGTGTATAAGCAGAGATGGACAGTAACAGTACGTTTACTTTACTGTATTTAAGTACACTTTTGGAGTATCTGTACTTTACTTGAGTATTATTTTTTCTGGAAACTTTTTACTTTAACTTCACTACATTTGAAAGACAAATATCGTACTTTTTACTCCACTACATTTCTGTCAAGGTCCTTGAGTAGAAAGTAGTAACGTCAGTCAGTGGATGATTTTGGTTGCAAGGGTTGCATTTTGGTTGGAAATGAAAGTCGGATTGACGTCAGAACCCGACGTTGGATTGACATCAAAGATTTCGGTTGGAAATGAAAGTCGGATTGACGTCAGAACCCGACGTTGGATTGACGTCAACATCCGACGTCAGACAGACGTTGGATTTTGGTTGGAAATGAAAGTCGGATTGACGTCAGAACCTTTTTACTTTTGATACTTAAGTACTTTTAAAAACGAGTACTTCTATACTTTTACTTAGTAAAAATCGGTCTTGACAACTTTTACTTGTAACGGACTGTAATATTAGACCAGTAGTATCTGTACTTTCACTCAAGTAAGGAAGTTGTGTACTTTGTCCACCTCTGTGTATAAGTGAATAGTGTGTAATGCGTCATTTTGGACGCAACTAGAATTAAAAATTCAACGGAGAAAAGTGAAGTCAATTAGAAGCTCTCACTTCCTGATGGTTGACCGTACTGCGCAGACTCAAACTGAGCTTGACGACGTAGATGTGACGTGAGCGGTTGTCTGTCTTCTAGTAGCCGTGCCAAGAGAAATCTGAATCATTCCCTTCCGAAACTTGCAGAGACGGAGAGTGTGAGTAGGAGGTGTCCATGAGCTTGGAGCAGGAGAAACTTTTGCTAAGTATTCTGATTAATTATTGTGTCATTTTGCCTCCACGTCCCCACGATTGCACGCGAGCTTCTCCTCCTGTCCATACGGTCATTTCTCTACTGTGCGACAGAGAGTCGCGTGGTTATGACGCAATCGTTAGCCTATTTTTACAAAAACTGCTTCTACGGGGCCATAACGTAAGATACAAGGTAATGGAGCCTTTTATACATTTTTGTGTTTCTTTAGAAATAAATAAAGGACAAATGGAGTCTTTAAACGCCTCAGATGTAAAGTTATTTGCTGTCAAAGTGACGCCAAAATGAATGGGAGTCAATGGAATGCTAACAGCAGGTGATGGTCTGCTAATCAATGGCGGCCGGGGAAGCTTCAGTTTTTTCAACATTACCCCCTTGGATCAGACAGAGAGTGTTTTGGTTTGATCTCTTGATTGGTTCATCAAAGGGTGACTCATCCTTCCACATCCAATCCTGGAGGGGGGCGGCATCTTGTTGCCAGGCAACTTATTTGCAAACAATAACAACAATGGAGTGTGAAATGCAAACTGTCTGTGAATTCAAGTAGTTTTAAACCAATTGAAACAAATGAAGTCACTTTTTTTAGACTGAATATGTATGGTTAATATTTAAAAACTTTTTTTTACCACTTTATAAATGAATGTTAAGAATTGTAAACCACTTACAATTGTTTTATCTTTTTATTAAACTAACGTTTAAATGATTGTGTGAGTGTCAGTGAAAGTGAGGTGGACAGAAAGGGAGGAGCTGGGAAATGTTGAAGTTTCCAGAGGTTGATGTCAGTGTGTAACTGGATTCCTCTAGTCTGGGAACAACTGGGAACAAAGATGGCTGAGTGTGGACTGGAAAACTGTTTTCCCCCACTCTCACAAAATCTGGACTGAAGCCACTCAAAATTATTTCAGAGTGAAACATGCAAGTAAACTATTCCTATTTTACAAAGCGTCTGTTCTTTCAGACAAAATTCTTTGTTGTTGTATGAAGTTTTCAGCGAATTTTCTTACGTAACTTATTAATGTTGCATACCATCGTAATAGTGAATTTAGAGTTTTTAAAAAGCTTAAACAATAACTCGTCAATAACTTCGACTTGAAGAACTTTAAATCCGAGATTTTCTGAATACGAGTTCGTGGCGTCCCGTTGCGCTTTTCATAACCAGCGTCGCAATCATCCGGAGTTACTGAAATGAAGACGTTTGCTTATATTCGGTTACTGTAAATGACACAATGAGCTCCAGTCGCGTCCGTCCTCAAGCACCGCAGACCCAGGCGGCATCTCCCTCAACATCCCCGCGTCATGAAGGGATCGAGATGGAAAAAATGCATCATGAAGAACTTGAAGTGGGCCTCGGAGTGCCCGATGAGACCCCCTCTCCACCCGCCTCCAGCTCCAGACAGGCGTGGAGCCGGGATAACCCAGGCTTCGAACCGGAGGAGGGGATGATGGAAGCGGACTGGCCTCCGGCGAGCCCGGGTCGGAGGTCCGTGTCCACGGCGTCCAGCAGCAGCAGCAGTAGCAGCGGCAGACCCGGGAGCTTCTCCGGCATCAGTGCGCGGATCAACAGAGGACTGTATCCAACTCCACCGGCACAAGAACACCGCAGCTGTGGGAAGAGGATACTCGAGAAAATGAGAGGTGAAACTTCTGCTTGAACTTATGTATGTTTCAATATAATGAAAATATAATAAAACTTAGGTCACACTTTAGTTTAGGGTCCAGTTCTCACTATTCTCTAACTATTCACTTCGACTTTTGCCTCAGTAAACTCTTAATTACTGCTTATAAATACATAGAAAGGTAGTAGTTAAGTTTAGGTAAGATTAAGGGGTGTAGAATATGGTCATGCAGAATAAGGCATTAATATGTGCTTTATAAACAGCAAATATCCTAGCAATATGCATGCTAATAAACAACTAGTCAATAGTGAGAATTGAACCCTAAACTAAAGTGTTACCAAATCTTCTAATAGCCTTACTAGGCTATTTTTTTTTACAATTCATACTTTTTTATAAAGTTCATAAATGGGCCAAAATAATGTCTCAAGTAAAATCTAAATATGACAAGGTGCCTGTAAGGACCGGGGTTTGTTAATGTGCAGTATTTGTAATTTGCTAACTTTATATATAATTTGTTTAAAATAAATTAATCATTTTATTAAGCATTGAATTGATAAAAAGTGACAGTAAATACATTTATAATGCACGTTTTTTTTAAATTCCTAAAAATGTTGTTCCTTTCAACTTTCTATTCAGGGTATCATGGTTGGCAAGTATCACAACAGTTTTCAACATTGATAATAATAAGAAATGTTTCTTGAGCATCAAATCAGTATATTAGAATGATTTCTGAAGGATCATGTGACTGAAGACTGGAATAATAATGCTGAAATAATTTAATTTAATAAAAAATGATAATTGTAATAATATTTCAAAGTATTGTTGGTGGAATAAAAGCAGACTTGGTGAGCAGAAGAGAATGAAAAAAAGAACAAATAAAAAAAAGAAAAGACAGGAAAAAACATTCAAATTCAAAGTAGCAGTCTACACATTAACTACATTTTCAAAAAGTACCTCATTATAAGTCAAGGGTAAAAATCATTAAAAAAAGAAAGAAATAGCTAAAACAAATAATTGAAAATAATTAAGAAAGAAAATAAGTGAGAATTCACTAATTAACTTGGTAAAGGTTTTTGTGCATTGATGGAAATTTGATATTTCTTCATTTCATTCTCTATTTCAGTGCTGTGGGACACTCGTCTTTTGGGCGAGAGCAACAGTAACAGAGAGATGTATCTGAAAACCGTCCTACGAGAAATGATCACCTACATCCTCTTTCTGGTCACCCTCTGCATATGTAGGTTGAATTCTGGACAGTTTCATGCTTAAATATGTCAGTACACACCTTGCTACATTAATGTTTTTAATGCTTTTACATTGCCTTTTCTTACATGCTAGAGTAACAGGCCTTGGAAATATTTCTCAGTTGAAGAGTCAGTTTAATCGAGCATAAAACTTAATGATATTTAAAAAGTATAAAGATTTATTTTCTTTTGAACGGAACAAAATGAATTGCCATTTAGCATAGAGAATCAGATGTCATAATGGAAAAATATTTCTAAAATTGTCCGTTTCCCTGGTCTGCTCCAGCTCTGGCAGTCTTTCTTTCTGGAATAACAGGCACTTTAATTCCTCAAAATGACCACAGCAGCAATTCCCCTTTTGACTATGTATAGTCAGCTCAAATGCATTTACATTTTACGTGTATCACGGTGTCCCTTTAGGGGCTCCATAGTTTTAAAGATTACGTTTAAAGGTGAAGTATGTAAGATTTTTTAAGTCAATATAAACCCAGTGTATTGTTCATTGTCCAGTCTCTTTCCAGATCCATCAATCTCTTTCCAGATCCATCAATCTCTTTCCAGATCTGTCAGTCTCTTTCCAGATCCGCCAGTCTCTTTCCAGATCCATCAATCTCTTTCCAGATCCATCAATCTCTTTCCAGATCCATCAATCTCTTTCCAGATCTGTCAGTCTCTTTCCAGATCCGTCAGTCTCTTTCCAGATCCATCAATCTCTTTCCAGATCCATCAATCTCTTTCCAGATCCATCAATCTCTTTCCAGATCCATCAATCTCTTTCCAGATCCGTCAGTCTCTTTCCAGATCCATCAATCTCTTTCCAGATCCATCAATCTCTTTCCAGATCCATCAATCTCTTTCCAGATCCGTCAGTCTCTTTCCAGATCCATCAATCTATTTCCAGATCTGTCAATCTCTTTCCAGATCCGTCAATCTCTTTCCAGATCCATCAATCTCTTTCCAGATCCATCAATCTCTTTCCAGATCTGTCAATCTCTTTCCAGATCCGTCAATCTCTTTCCAGATCCATCAATCTCTTTCCAGATCCGTCAATCTCTTTCCAGATCCGTCAATCTCTTTCCAGATCCGTCAATCTCTTTCCAGATCCATCAATCTCTTTCCAGATCCATCAATCTCTTTCCAGATCTGTCAATCTCTTTCCAGATCCATCAATCTCTTTCCAGATCCATCAATCTCTTTCCAGATCCATCAATCTCTTTCCAGATCTATCAATCTCTTTCCAGCTCAACTTGCTGTAGCAGGAGGAGGACATGGAAAAAGAAATTCACCTTCAAATAAACACACTATCTATATGTCTTTATTTGTTTTAGTAACCTACGGAATGGTGAGCACTAACATGTACTACTACACCAAAGTCATGTCCCAACTTTTCGTGGATACACCACTGACAAGTGGAGAACCAACGACCTTCAAGACTCTTTCTACCATGGAAGACTTCTGGAAAGTAATTATTCCTCTGACTTTAATGCTCTTTTATAGAAACGAAAATGCAGATTAGTTCCAACTGCATCACAGACCTTAATGAAAACATGATCTGTAGTTCACAGAAGGCCCTTTTCTTAATGGCATGTACTGGGAGGTCTGGTACAACAACAAGAGCCTCCCAGAAAACCAGAGTCTGATCTACTACGAGAACCTCCTGTTGGGCGTCCCACGTCTCCGGCAACTCAAAGTGCGCAATGAGTCCTGTTCTGTCCACGAAGACCTGCGGGATGAGGTTTACGACTGCTACAATGTCTATTCTCCTGCCAATGAGGACAAGGCACCATTCGGACCGAAGAATGGCACAGCGTATGTAAAAATACACGGATAGCTCATTTTGAATATTTTTTTGATCTTTGGTCTTGAACAGGTTTCTCATGCTGTTTATCTGTCAGGTGGAGGTACTCAGAGGAGAGCAGTCTGGGTGAGAGCAGCTACTGGGGTCAGGTGTCGACTTATGACGGTGGAGGTTACTACCAGGACCTTTCACGCACTCGAGAGAAGTCAGCCAATCAGCTGCAAGAGTTAAAAAACAACCTCTGGTTGGACCGTGGCACTAGAGCTGTGTTCCTGGACTTCTCCGTCTACAATGGCAACGTTAACCTGTTTTGTATTGTCAGGTAATGGACTGTTTTTTAGTTTTAAATTAGTTTTATTCTAATTTTTCCAATTTATTTTTCCCAAACCAGTAACATACTGTACATACTATATTTAAACTATTACGTTTTTTGTTAACTTGTACTTAAAAAAAAAAAAAGAGAAATTTTGAAAATCATCTATTGACTAATTTGCATACTGACTTGTGATTGGTCTTCTTGCATGCATCTACTTAACTAATATATACAATTTAAATGACTATTTATTTAAATAAAAAACTCAATTTAAATAGTTATTTTTTATAATAAAATATTGCATAGGCCTAAATATTAATAAAATATAGCAAATACATTTTATTTGATAAAATAACGTTATTTATATAAATGAAAAACTCAATTTAAAAAGTAATTATATGCAATAAATATTGTATATATATTAATAAAATATGGCAAATATTCAATTTAAATGACTTTATTTAAATAAAAAACTAAATTTAAATAGTTATTTTATAATAAAATATTGCATAGGCCTATATATTAATCAAATATAGCAAATACATTTTACTTAATAAAATAACGTTTTTTATCTAAATGAAATAGTATAGTATATGAAATAGTAATTTTATGGAAAAAAATATATTATATTTAATCAAATATAACATAGCTTTAGCATTGTTGCTCTACATGTAGACTCCATTTAAACTATTTTAAAAAACTCATCCATTGAAGATTAAAAGTTTAGCATTCGCAATGGTGTAATTTGCATACTTAACTGTGATTGGTCTTCTGTCTTGCATTTTTTTAAACATATATAATTTAAATGACTTGAAGAATTTGTTCATAAGACTTATTAATTGGTTCCCTCGTTTTTTGGTAAATTGTGGCCTCAAACTACTTTATTCAGTTAAATCCTGGCCATGATTTAACTAAAATGAGGGACCAAAATAATAAACCGTGGTAATGAACTCAATATACATACCATCTTGCCTCAAAGATCTGTCACCTGCTGCTTTACTGTAGGTTGCTAGCAGAGTTTCCAGCCACAGGGGGCGCCGTGACCTCCTGGCAGTTCCAGACGGTGCGTCTAATCCGCTACGTGTCCAGCTGGGACTACTTTGTGGGCATGTGTGAAGTGGCCTTCTGCCTCTTTGTGCTGTATTACCTGGTGGAAGAAGTTCTAGAGATCCGCCTGCATCGTTTGCGTTACTTCAAGAGCCTGTGGAACTGCTTGGATGTTCTTATTGTTACAGTAGGCCACATATTTTAGTCGCTGAATATGTATATCTTACTCTAGCAAGTGTATTTTGTGCTTTTGAGTATGAAACTTTGGTTTATCTTCATCACCATCACAGCTCAGTGTTCCAGCCATCATTATGAACATCTGTAGAACATCAGCGGTCAGTCACAGACTTCACTTCCTGCTGGAGAACCACAGCACATACCCCAACTTTGAGCCGCTCGCTCGCCTTCAGGTTCACTTCAACAACCTGGCTGCCGTCATTGTGTTCCTCTCATGGGTGAAGGTGAGGTGTCACCTCAACATTTGTCGTGCCGAAACGATTTTTTAGTGTTGTTGTTTCCTCAAAATACTACCATCTTGATTCTCCCACAGCTTTTTAAGTTTATTAATTTCAACAAGACCATGAATCAGCTGTCCACCACCATGTCACGCTGCGCCAAGGACCTGATGGGCTTCGCTATCATGTTTTTCATCGTGTTCCTGGCCTACGCGCAGCTGGCGTATTTAGTTTTTGGAACTCAAGTCAACGACTTCAGCACTTTTCAGGCCTGCATGTGAGTTTTGGATGCATCTAAATAACCTATACTCAGAATATATTATTATATAAACAATAAAATGCAATAATTCACAAAAACATGTCAGCTATTTAGAAAAATGTCATACACGTTTAGCTTAAGTTGGCATGAAATGAAAATTCACACTATTTTCTAAATGCATGTTATAGATCTTCCATGTATGTTTTTGACCTTATATATATGTTAATGTTGGTGGTTTCTGTTGCTCACAGTTTCACGCAGTTCCGGATCATTCTGGGTGATTTTGACTTCTCGGAAATCGAGGAGGCCGACAGCGTGTTGGGACCCATTTACTTCACCACCTTCGTGTTCTTCATCTTCATGATTTTGCTGGTAAACACAGCAAGAGGAACTTGACATAAACGACATGAAATACACCTTGAATTAAAATAGGATTCAAATCATTTTAAAAAGTCTCGTCTTGATGTCCTTTGCCGGTCCAATACCACTCTCTCCTCTCACATGATTGAAGGTTTAAAGGGATAGTTCACCCAAAAATGAACATTTTGTGTTGAATGAACATTCAACACAAAACAAGATATTTTAAAGAGTGTTGTTAATCAAACAGTTGATGATACCCATTGACTTCCATAGTAGGAAAAAAATACAGTGTGGTTACCAACATTCTTTAAAGCTACACTGTGTAATTTTTTAAGTAGATTCTTAGCAAAAAACACTTTGTTCTTTCAAAATAATATGTGCTCATTAATGTGTAATTACTTCTACCAACTAATCAAGTATTCTCGTAAGCGTAGAATCTGCCATTCAGAATACATACGAGCGAGTTGCTCGAATGGCGGCAGCCATGTTGCGCCTCCATCTTGAAAATACATTAGCCAAAGAGGGACATACCTGGAAATTCAAGCTTCGCCTTTCGCGTTTTTACACTCAGTGACACCGTGACGAATGCGAGGGGGAGATTACTCGCGACTGCCGGCAGATTTGAAATAATACGGCCACCGTAGGAGTTAAAACGCTCTCGGAATGGGAGGGGCTAGAAAGTAATATTCAGTTGGTAGTCATAAACAATTTCACCGCTAGATGGGAGAAAATCCTACACAGTGTAGCTTTAAAATGTCTTCCTTTGTGTTCAACAGAACAAAGAAACTCATACAGGTTTGGAACAACATGAGAGTGAGTGAATGATGACAAAATTTTCATTTTTGGGTGAACTATCCCCTTTAAGGCCCCAATATACTCAGTGAAGTTCTTTTTCTTTCTTCGTTGGCTCTTTGCATCGAACCCTCGAGAATAACTCCAAACAAACTTTGTTTTGGCCTGATTTTGTTGGAAATGACATCACACCAGTTCGTTCTTCAATTTCGCTTGAACTATATCGAGGCCTTTACATTTGACAAGTTTTTGCTTTCCCTGGAAATCAAACCCATGACCTTGACGTTGCAAGTGCCATGCTCCACTGTTTGAGCTAAAAGAAATAGCTTGAAAATAAAATAAATCAAATATATAAAGGGAATGCTCATGTTTGACTTGTGCATTTTGCTTTGTTCAGAATATGTTCTTGGCCATCATCAATGACACGTACTCGGAGGTGAAAGCTGACATGGCCCAGCAGAGGTCAGAGATGGAGATCACAGACCTTATCAAGAAGGGCTATAACAGGGCAATGGTAAAACTCAAGCTGAAGAAGACTTCCATCAATGACATCCCAGACAGCTTACACCAGGCTACTGGCAAACTCAGCTTCGATGAGCTCCGGCAAGACCTCAGAGGGTGAGAAACATTCATCTACACTAATTATACAAATGCAAGATGGATGCAACGATCAATGCGAATTGTTTTATGTGTGTTTGTACACAGAAAGGGCCATTCAGATGCTGAGATTGAAGCCATTTTTGCCAAGTACGACCTTGACGGAGATCAGGAACTGACTGAACACGAGCACCAGCAGATGAGAGATGACCTGGAGAAAGAGAGAGTGAGTGAAAAACTAATGCTGAAGGATGTCGCACAATTAGTTTTGTTTTTGTAACATCACTTAATTTAAGGGTGTGTTCACACTTGGCATGTTTGGTTGGATTAAAACGAACCCTGGTGCGATTGTTCTGTTAGTGCGGTTCATTTGAATAAGTGTGAAAGCTGCCATCTGAACCCTGGCGCATCAAACAAGCAGAGCGAGACGCTGAAAAGATGAGTCTCAATCTGCCTCCAAACCAACTCTGGTGTGGTTCGAATGAAATATGAACGCAACACGGACCAAAGACATGTAAACGAACCAAAAACGGGACATGAGACTCTAAATAGGACAGAATGCTCCTGCACACCTGTTTTTTCTCGTCATAGTCGCAATGTGTTGCCCATCACAGTTCGGTACAGGCGTCAGAACCGCGTCTCCTCGCAGTAGATCTGTGTTTGTGTGTGTGACGGAGGGATTCCTGCCGCTGTTTTAACTCCTTTACACATTTTATAAGCTCTTCACTAGTTCTCAGCTGGTCAAAATAGCTACGCACATACAACGAGTGCGTTTATGCACACAGCATTGTTTTGGATGTTCGGTAAGTTCCGTCACGAAATATACATAATAAAAGCCGACCAATCAGGTTGTGAATGCATCCCTATGCCTTTAGGTTTGTTTCATTTTTTTTGGACCAAACGAACTGAACTACTAGTCTGAACGGACTAAAGAAAACAATTTATATTTATGCATTTGGTAGTTGCTTACATTGCATTCATCTCATTAGTTCATGCATTCCCTGGGAATCAAACCCATGACCTTGGCGTTTGAGCCACAGAAATGCTCAAAAAAATTCAAGAGCACTATTAAAACATTTTACATAAAGAACCAAATCAATAAGGGTGTGTTCACACTTGTAGTTTGGTTCACTTGGTCTGGACCAAAGAGAGAGAAAAAGCATTTATTACTGGTCCGTTTAGCGTTCACGTTGGCATTTCAACACCGAATCTAAAGATACCAAACCCCTAAAGGCATAGGGATATGTTCACAACCTGATTGGTCACCTTTTATTACGTATATTTCATGATGGAACTTACCGAACATCCAAAACAATGCTGTGTTCTGGGCTAAATGCGCTCGCTGTATGTGCGTAGCCTACATATGATGGTATTTTGACCAGTTGAGAGCCTCTGAAGAGCTTATAAAATGTGTAAAGGAGTTAAAACAGCGGCAGGAATCCCTCCGTCACACACACAAACGAAGATCTGCGCGGAGGAGACGCGGTTCTGGCGCCTGTACTGAACTCTGATGAGCAACATCGCGACTATTCTTGAGCATTCTGTCCTTTTTAGAGTCTCATCTTTTTACATCATGTCCCGTTTTTGGTTCATTTACATGTCTTTGGTCCGTGTTGCGTTCATATTTCAGTCAAACCGCACCAGAGTTGGTTTGGAAGCGGATTGAGACTCATCTTTTCAGTGTTTTCGGTCCGCTTGTTTGATGCGCCAGGGTTCAGATGGCAGCGTTCACACTTCAGTGATTCAAATGAACCGCATTAACAGAGCAATCGCATCTGAGTTCGTTTTAATCCAACCAAACATGCCAAGTGTGAACACACTAAACGACACTGGAGCAGATGTTTAGTATCTGTTGAACACTCGCCAGGAGGACTTGGATCTGGAGCACAGTTCGCTGCCCAGGCCAGTGAGTGGGCGGAGCTTCTCTCGTAGCCATGACGACTCCGAGGAGGACGATGATGAGGACAGTGGACACAGCTCTCGTCGCCGTGGAAGCAGCTCAGGAGGCGTGTCATACGAGGAGTTCCAAGTGTAAACATCACCTGGTATTACGCTTTCACAATATCCAATGTTTGACCTCTAACTGAAAAGTATTTTGTGCTTGATGTGGCCTATCAGGCTCGTGCGTCGAGTGGACCGCATGGAGCACTCGATCGGCAGCATCGTGTCAAAGATTGACGCCGTTATCGTGAAGTTAGAGGCCATGGAGAGAGCCAAGATGAAGAGGAGAGATGTGCTTGGAAGGATTCTGGATGGGGTCATGGAGGTGATGATAAAAACGGTTTAAAACCTTTCAAAAATGTTTGCACATTAGCATTATAACATTAAAGGTGCAGTCTATAAGAAGGACAGCTAGTGGTGGAAATAGGTACTGCAGTCCAAATTCAAAATATCGGAGATCGTTGTTTCCCCCTCTAAATATAAATACAAATACATTATATACAATATATATGTATATATGTTGGGCAGCAATTTTCGCTTTTAGACAAATTATTTGTTGCTGAAAACTTGTTAGGACATTGAGACAACTTTTTTTTATCTGGAGCGTGCTTATGCCTCCCAAAAATGCCTTTGGGCTGGTCCACACAGAACACGTTTTTTTGAAAACGCGCTAGACTCGCTTTTTTGAAAGCAAAAATGCGTTTTGTGTGAATGGCCTCTTTGTCATTTTTTTGTCAACTGGATCGGTGCAAATAATTTTAGTGTACATTCTGACACATAAACTTGTGCCCTCAGGACGAAAGAATGGGGCGAGATCCAGAGATGCACCGAGAGCAAATGGACCGGCTGGTGAGAGACGAACTGGAGCGCTGGGAGTCTGATGACACGATGTCACAGGTGAGCCACCATCAGGGCACTCCCATCATCCCGTCCGCTCAGCTCCGCCCACGCAGTTCCCGCTCACCCTCCTCGCTGTCCAATGAGGGCCCGGATGGTGCGGCCGGCCACATTTGAAGGAGTTTGGTTGTAAAAAAAAAAAAAAAACATTCCTACAGATCATGAATTTCATTGTTTCACAATTTGGTGCAGTGCACTGGGCAAAATCTACTTAAAAAGTATTAAAGCCACAGCTGTTAAATAGTCCTGCACAAAGCTATTTATTTGTGTTTCTTTATATTAAAGTTAATTGGGGCTTTACAGTGCTTTATAATGCAAAAAAATAAGATAAATTGGAAGTTCTAAAACACAGTTTCACTATTACTTATTGATAAAAATGGATGTTCTAATAAAGCAAATTCGATTTTAAGGTCAGTCAGTGGCAGCTTAGCTTTAGTTTACTCATATTAACATGTATTAATATGTATTTGGAATTTGATGTGCATTTTGCTTTCCCGTATTTTCAGGCAATCCTAGCTATAATTATACTATCTACCCAGAAAGTTCTTGAACCATTTTCATAACATTAGAAACCACATCCATGAAAGTAGCAAGTATCAAATGATAAAACGTTCATAATACAATATATACACAATTCAAAATGAATATTAGTGGATTGTGTTCAAGACACTAGTGGGGAACTTGACACAGTCTCTAAAAACACCTAGAAGTCATTGTAGAAATGGCTCAGAAAAACAGAAGTATACTGTAAATCACATTTTTTTTTTGTACTGTATCCTGCTATGATTGAATGCGCTGCTTACAAATAAATGCAGTATATACTTAGTTATTCATTAAGCTTTCACTAACCTTCAGTATTTAAGTCCAGTTTCAACAGTAATGAAGAAGCCAGTTGGAAAGCTTACAATGATGAATGTAATGAAGGAAATAATGTTCAGCAAGGACCAATATCATTCTATATATAATCAGAAGAAATGTGCGAAAATTCATAAACACAAAAATGTGTGAAAAGTAAACATTCACATTTTTCAAAAAATGAAGGTGGTCACACATGGCTTTATACAGTATATATCAACTTTGCTGCAATTTCACTCAAGTTTAAGGTTTGCTTTGCATATTTTATAGTTCTTGTCTTGATTTAATACAAGTGTGGCATGTTCTGTTAATCATTTATACATTTATTTTTTAATAATTATGAAACTTAAATCATTTTGATACTTTTTGTAATTTGAAACAAACTTCGATTTTGGAGTGCATCTGATTTCATGGGAAACCCATGCGTATTTGTCTAAAGATAGGATTTACAAAGCTTTTCCTAAAGGTTAAGTATATAGTTTCTGCGCAACTAGCAGTTTTCAAACACGTTGTATGAATACACAGCCAAATTTGTTACGTTGGGGCCTAGTTGGGCTGCTCAAACTATTCACCGTTTGGTGCCGCTAGAGAAGCAGAAATTACACACTTCTCCTTTAAGCCTAATAAAAACATCAACGATCTTAAAGCTGCACTCCGTAACTTTTGGCGCTCTAGTGGTTAATAAACAGAACTGCATGCGTCTTGTGGATGAAGAGATCAGAATATAAACACTTATTACCGTAGTGATTCAAGATTAAACAAAAACATAGTTCGGAAAATGGATTCATGATGTACTCGCTCATTATTTATACATTTTTAACACACAAAAAAAGTTACGGACTGCAGCTTTAATGATTTTTTTGTCTTTTTTTTTCAGTTTGTGCAATAACCTCTGTAACTATGGTACTCTCAGATTTTGACGTATACATTATTTACAGTTCAATACGACAGTCATTTGAAATAAAAACCATTGAAACTCATCATGTGCTCATTATTTGTTCACGAAACACGTGTGGCTTGATCCCAGTCATAATGCCCTCGACTGTAAGACCTGTACAATAC
This sequence comes from Rutilus rutilus, assembly GCF_951802725.1. NCBI lineage: Eukaryota > Metazoa > Chordata > Actinopteri > Cypriniformes > Leuciscidae > Rutilus > Rutilus rutilus. Next base: position 40,237,131 of record NC_140210.1, on the reverse strand, counting down.
AGGGATATTGTGTAGTTATCAATGAAAGAGTTTGCTAGCTTTCGTCTGTGGTTTTAGCGCTTCAGTAATCTCACTGATGTCTGCTTGCGGTGGATTACAACTCATTAAAACCAATTATTATGAAGGAGCGAGCCGTACCAGGCCTGTGCACAACCCTAGTCCTGTTTGTAACATAGGGGCTCAAATTATTCATTATTTGTCAATTATGACAAAATATTTAAGTTTAAGTTGATTAGCGCGAATCATATAAGTTTACACAAGATTCTCATTAAGATCTCTAGCTAATTGTACTATAATAATAATGTTTAGATTTATTACAGCCCATTTTACTTCTCCAAAGGCTCGTTCACACCAACTGTAACGATATGGTTTTACAAATCATTCTAAATATAAAAGAATAGCAGAGTTCACACAACTGTAATAATAATGGCACAGAGAAATGATATCCTTGGAAATGGAATCATGTTTTTTTCCAGCTGATGAACTATAAAAACACTGACAGCCAATCATAATCCATCCTGCTTTTAAGAGCTTTAGCATTTAAAGTGGCAGGCTACAAATCTGAAGTGCATGCTTATCATAAACTGAATGATATCATGCATTGGTGTGGACGCTAATATAGTTATCGTTCTTGATGTGATATGTTTGATACAAAAGAAAGAAAGAAGGGGACACGTTGATCAGACTGGAAAAATATATCCATTACAATTGTTGATTGTAAAACCAGTCATGTGTATTTGGGAGAGTAAATAGGGCCAGTTTTGATCTCATGTTGACTATCAAACCCTGATGACCTTTACAATCTTGAACTTGGGATGAAATCAGCATTGAAAGAATCCCATCTACGCACATCCTTACTGTAAAGAAGGATGAAATGATGATATATACGATAAAGCTGACATTTAACAGAAATCACAACATTTATGAGAACTTATGAATGAATCTGAGCTTGATGTAAGCGATGATGAGAAAGATCAAAGTCATGACTGTAAGTGCGACGTGGTTCTGCCATAAACCCCAGGATGAGTGATCGATTCCCTGGAACGTCAGGTGCTGTTCTCCTGTGCAGCTGTAAAATATAATGCACAGAATATGTAGTTTAACATTACAAAAAAATCAGATACACACATACACTACCATTCAAAAGGTTGGGAATATTGTTTGTTTTTTTATGTTTTTGATAAAAGTCTCTTATATTTACCAAGGCTGCAATTATTTGACCAGTAAAAACAGTAATATTGTGAAATATTATTACAATTTTAAATAACTGTTTTCTATTGTCATATATATTAAAATGTAATTTATTCCTGTGATGTAAAGCTGAATTTTCAGTGTCACATGATCCTTCGGAAATCTAATATGCTGATTTGATGGTCAAGAAACATTGCTGATTATTATCAATGTTGAAAACAGTTGTGCTGCTTAATATTTTTGTGAAAACCATGATATATTTTTTTAATGAATAGAAAGTAAAAAAAAAAGGTCTAATTCAGGAACTTACTTGCGGTTTAGCATTTAAAAATATTGTTTTATATAAGATAAACTGTCACAATATACACAATTCTCCACCTGTAGAGACTAATTACCACACATATCAACATATATATAAGATATATTTGTACATACATGATGCTGTCTGTTGCAGGGCCGCTCATCACAGCAGAGACATTTCCACAAAGATTCAGCCCCAAAAACTCATTTATCTCCAATGCCTGTTCAAATGATTAGACCAACCATCATAAAAATATCAGCACCTCAAACAGCAAGTCTTTCGGTCGCTCAGATGTAGAGAGTGAAAGTTCATATACCTCAAGCCCATAGCGAGGGATGCTGAGATACTTCAACCAGGACAGCCAGCCCATGATGCTCTTCAGGTTAACCAGCAGACCAGAGAAGATCTGGACACACATTCAGTTACAGAAAAAAAGAACAGGCCTTCTCTGCAGTTAAAGCGCTTGTTCTGCAATATGTACTTGCCATCATGAAGATGAAGCTGATGGTCATGAAGATGTTGGCCACCGCCACCACCGATTGGTCGGCTGAGATGGCCATGGCCATGGCCGCCGCCGTACAAGCCACCAGAATCACTGTCAGCATGAAGATGAAGAACGCTGGCACTGTGGGTTTTAGCCCTGCAAAACAAAGACATTTTCAACATGTTAAAGGAGAACTCCGGTCAATTTTAACATTGAGCTCATTTTTTTGTACATTTGGAGTGCTGTCAGTACAGAGAACAACGACAAAAATCGGTGTTGCCTACACCGTGTTATCCTCTTTTTAAAATTTGCACCCTGTTGACTTCAATGGGGCAAGTTTTAAACCTGCTTTTAGGCTCTTAACATCCTTGATGTGTCATTACAAGTGCCCAGCCATGTGAGTGATTCCTTCGGAGTGAACGCGGGTGAATCTGACTGCAGTAGATGTGAAAGATATGAATAAAAATGATGTTTATTCAGCCAGCGCACATACCTGTATTTACATCCTGTTTTCGGTCGAAGTCCACAGTAGTCGATTGTCGAGTTCACGCGCGTGATCATAGGTACTAAACCTACAGTATGCGCATGAACTCGACAATCGACTACTGTGGACTTCGACCGAAAACAGGATGTAAATCATTCACCGATTTTTGTCGTTGTTCTCTGTACTGACAGCACTCCAAATGTACAAAAAAATGAGCTCAATGTTAAAATTGACCGGAGTTCTCCTTTAAAACAATTTGATGCTATATGATTTGCCCTAATTCGTAGGCTAAATGTAGATACAGTGGGTTATACGTTTACAGAAAATCGTGTGCTGGCTCTTTAGGGTTTAATCGTGTACAATGTTTACCGATCATGAAGTAAATAACGCAGGTGAAGAGTATGGTAGGGATCGTGCGCTGAGTGATGATGTCAGACAGGATCTTAGACAGGAAGTAGACGGACACTCTGTAATATCCACTTGTGTATTCATGACTGCAAAAAGAGAAACATGACATGCTACTTTACAGAGCGGAGGGGTCACAGAAGACGCACCTGAGCCTGCATGTACACCACATAAAGCTGCGTTTACACGGAATGAGCACAGAGCTTCAGTACAGAAATAATGCTCATTATGAAAAATACAATTAGAAATATAGAAACATCAAATGATGTGTGAAATCTTAAAAATATATACTTAATTATAATTTTAAATTATACTTTTTTAAATATATATTAAATATTAATATTAAATATATATATATATTTTTTTTTTTATATAAAAAATATTTTTTTAAATTTTAAATTATATTTTAATTATCATAAAATATCAAATTACAATTATAATATAAATGATTAATAATAAATATAGAAACATGAAATGATGAATGAAGTCTTAAAATATATACTTAAAATATAAAATATAAATTTAATTATAAACTTTAATTTAATTTAAATTAATTTAATTTAATTTATTCTTTTTTCTAATTATATTATTTTAATTATAAAATAAATAAAATAAATAAATTACAATATTAATATCAAATAATTAATACATATAGAAACATGAAAATAGTGAATGAAATCTTAAAAAATAAAATATAAATGTTTCATTATATATATATATATTTTTTTTATTATTATATTATTTTAATTATAATAAAATAAAAAAATTACAATTATAATATAGGATTATAACATGAAACATGAAATGGTGTATGAAATCTTATACAATTAAAAATGTATATTTTAAGTATATTTTTAAGATTTCGTACACCATTTCATGTTTCTGTTTATTTTTCTTGTAATTTCTTATCTTATAATTGTATTTTTTTATTTTATGATAATTAAAATAATATAATGCAAAAAATGATAAATATATAATAAAAATTTTATGATTTTTTTTTATCATAAAATAAATAAATGACAATTATAATAAAAAAATAGTTAAAAATAATAATTGGCAAAAAGGCTGAAGTACATACATAAACAGTTTGCGCTCCGCGATGAAGAGCTCAGCTGCGGAGAGTGTGCTGAAACACTGATTCGTTGTGATGAAGAACAAAACACCAAACCTGAAAAGAAAATTGTAACATTTGCATGGAGCTACAAAAAAAAAAGTGAGTACATGTATTTTACTCAGTGGAAAGCTGCGTGCCTTTTCTAAAAAAAATAATAATATTTTTTATAAACTTAGTACTTAGTAACTAATTACTTTTTTGACAAATTGGTGTTTGAAGAAAAAAAAAAAAACTGCCATTTTAATAAGGCTAGACTTTTTATAGCCACTTTAAATTAGTAGATTTATTCGAAGCTTTTAATGAATTTTTCACAAAATGATATGAATTTATGTGTATGCATTACTTCTAATTAATTTTATGTAAAATAAGTTAGATTTACTTAAATGATTATGCTAGATGCAATTAAATGATTTGACAGCACTCATAACTGCTGATTAATTTACTAAAAAGAGTGTAGATTTACTTAGTTTAACAGATGTTAAATCAATGTATTAAACCTTTCAAAAAAAAAAAGAAGCAAATTTCACTTTGTTATTTTTTCAGTAGTCAAAGTATTGTGCGCAAAAATTTGTTCTTTACAGAGTATTTTCATTTTGCAGAATTGTATCAGTCATCTGACTCCATTCTAAAGCATAATATCACACGTTTTACTCTAAGCTCACGATTAGAGTGAAAGCTTTATATACATGCACAATGCTTTCTAGAAAAGGTGCTTAATGCCACACAGGAGAGAAGTTAAACTCGCCTGTTTTGTACGCCACTCTGGTCGTCTTTGACTCCGTAGAAGATCGCACCAACGATCGCAGCCATGAGGGTCGTCACTGCCAACTGCGAAAAATAATAACCTTCATAACTCAAGCAGTGCTCGAATACTGGCACGAATGATTTCAGTATTAATGACACATGCACATGCTTTCATTACGATATTAGGTAACACTTTACAATACGGTTCATTACTGTGTATACAATGAACAATGAACAACACATTTGTTACAGTATTAATTAAAATGAGTTAATGTTACTTCATAGAAATCCAGCTGTTCATTGTGTTCATGTTAGTTCACGGTGCATTAACTAATGTTAACCTTTGATTTTGATAATATATCAGTAAATGTTGAAAGTAATATTAACTAAGATGAATTAATGCTCATTCTTAGTTCATGTTAACTAATGAACCTTATTGTAAAGTGTTACCAGATATCATTTTGAATGTAATTGGAGAAATCTGTGAACAAAAGTTGTATAGGAAATAACTAGCGGCAAATCAAATTCCGCTTGATGGCTTGTGACTCGAACCACCCAAAACATCCTAGAAACCATTTATAGCAACAATGCATCAACCACCCAGAATATAGCAAGCGCAAGGCAACGTGCTAATTAGCACCGCTCAAAACATCTTAGCATAATTTACTGGATAAAGGTAATAGGCAGAAAGAGTGAGTTTGACAATAATCTCTTGACAGCTTATGAGTGTCTGCAGCGTGAAGGTCGTTCCCAGGGTAAAAGGCTAAGCAAATACAGCAGAGCCTTCAGTCTTTATGTTAACTCCAGTCAGGTGATGGTCTGGTAGACACTATTCTGTTAGGCTTGTCAAAAATTATCCGCACTGCATTGCCAGAAATGATATCACTTCAGATCTACGAGGAGGGCGAGACCAGGGTCACAACAGTCGCCAAATCCGCTTAGCTCTGACCTCGAGGATTAAGCCCAAAGCCTCTGGGAGCAATCAGCTGTTAATAATGACTAAATGGAGGCCTCCTCTGATGGCATTTGGTGGATAATGAGCATCTAAAGTCTCCATAAATTCTCTTTTGAGGAAAATCTGGATCTAAACTGTTGGGGCAATAAATCTCTGTTTAGTGTAATCTGAATGCTCAGATCTCATGAAAACATGCTCAGGTTACATAGAAGAAATGAGATTATGTTTTGCAGAAAAAATAAAGCCTATTTTAGGCACATTAAAAAGATTTCGCACCTTTTTTTATAATTAAATTCTCATGCCTCCAGAAAGTTACATTTTCAATAGTAATACTTATAAGATTCACTTTACTGTAATATATATATATATATATATATATATATATATATATATATATATAAACAAATTTATTTTTTTATTAATTTATTTTAATTATTTAAAAAATGTTTGTTTGTTTTTTCCTTATCTTATTCTTTGGTTTGGAGGTGATACATTTAATATATTTATAAATAAAATATATAAAAATATTAGATTTTCATTTGATTCATGTAAATAAATAATAATAATAATAATATATAAATCAAACCAAAATCAAATATTTTTATATATATATATATATATATATATATATATATATATATATATATATATATATATATATATATATATATATATACACACACACACACTAATTAATACATATTTTTATATTTTTTATATTTTAATATACATTATAATTTTTTAATTAAAGTTATTTATTTTACTACATTATTTATGTACATTTTTATTTATAATTATTATTTTGTATTTGTAGAATTTCTTATTTAATTTTGGGGTTTTGGGGTGATACATTTAATATAATTATTATAAATAAAAAGTTTAAATCGTTTAGAAAACAGCAATAGACTAACAGACAGACAGACAGACAGATGTCAGATCTATAAATCCACAAGATCACAGCGGTACCTGCGCTACTGAAGTCTGTGGGTTCAGCATTAGATTCCAGAAGGTTCTCCATAACACCCAGTGGAGCTGCTGGAAGAAAGAGCTGTTGTAGGTGATGGTGTGACATTTGGCTCTGATGTTGCTGTCTTTGGCCCGGGTGATGCGTTCCAGCTCGGCTTTGATGACCCGTGCGTAACTGCAGTTTCTGTACTTGTCCACCAGCTGATCCTCAATACACTGCTGGCTACCGGCAGCCACTTCAGACTCGAAATCTGTCAATGATATCACACATGGTGTATAATGCACGTTCATGTAAGTGATCACAATGCACAACTAATACAAAACATCTCTTTACTTATTTATAGCCAAGTTGAGTGTAAATGGCAATTAACTTCCTCGTAAATCCTCGTATTGGCATTTTTGGCATGTTTTACATGATATATCACTCAACAAGCGAATCTGACTCCATTTAAATAGAAGTATAACCAAAGTACCTCCATTATTATTCATCTTTGTCACGTTGACCGCTGCGGAGCTCCCATTAATGACGTCCAAGAAGAAATCAGCTGGGTTATTATGAGCTTCACATGCATATCCTAAGATATCATGGAAAACACAAAACACCGTTAAGTTTCGTTCAAGTAGAGATGTTAGTATTGTGCTCCTGATAGTCACATCTTAGAAGAAAGTGTCACCTCACAGTTCAGCTCTTTCAACCCTAGTTTTTTAAGCATATTTAAAAGCTTTTTTAGGTTTCCGTATCGGTAAATAATGCGTACCAATGTTGGCGAAGTAGTCTAAAGCATCTTGAGCGGGTCCGTGATAGACTTGTTTGCCGTTGGCCAGCAGGGTGAGGCTGTCGAAAAGCCGGTAGATGGTGTACCTCGGCTGATGAATGGACATGATGACGGTGCGTCCCTGACCGGCCATTCTGAAAACAAACACACACACACAACAGTGTTGAGACAGTAAAACAACATCACTAAGATCATATCTACACTACTGCTGCTCAAAAGTTTGGGGTCAGTAAGATTTTTTTTATCACGAAATTGATACTTTTATTCAGCAAAGACACATTTAATTAATCAAAAGTGACAGTAAAGACATAAATAATTTTACAAAAGATTTCTATTTCAAATGCATCAAAGAATCACTGAATAAAATGTTTCACAATAAAATGATAATATATTCAAATAGAAAAAGGTTATTTTAAATTGTAATAATATTTCACAATATTACCGTTTCTGTATTTTTGATCAAATAAATGCAGCTTTAGCTTTGAAAGACTCTTTTAAAAACATTACAAAATCTTACTGACCCCAAGCTTTTGAATGGTAGTGTATGTGATAACTTGCATATCTCAAAAATGGGCACTGAAAGCACAGAGGCTCAGCCAGAGGATTCTTTTCACCGAATACTCTTTATTTTACACCCCCAGAGATGACAATGAATGGATGTTTTGAATATACAGGCCTCTTCAGCAGCAGAAGCACAGAATGAGCTGTACTAGCATCCAACCCGGTGGTGGGCTCGTCCAGAAACAGCACAGAGGGGTCTATGATCAGCTCCATCCCAATGCTGGTCCTCTTCCTCTCCCCACCTGAGATCCCTCGGATAAGCTGCGTGCCCACCTATACAGACATACGTGCACACTTAAGGTCTAGATCTTTGATTTGTTCATTGCAAACAGCTGAAAGTCTTTACATTTTGCCAATAAACCTGCAATTTGCAATGGGGGTCGAATAATTTCGATTACAACTGTATATCAATTTTAACCAAAAATGTTTATGTTGGATAATAAAAAATGTTTCAGAACTACCTATAGGATTAGTTCATTTTTATCTTTTAAAGAAGTAACAGCTTTCTGATAGGATTTGCATATTTTTATCTACTTAAGTTAACCGTCATCCTTCCCTCGGGTCATTTTGATCCAGGTTTTTTTAAAAAAAATTTTTATTGAGTGTTCATCCAAAGGGTCCAAGACCCCATGACTTCTGTCGCACTTGAACCACGAATACATTCGAGGAGTTTTGTGGTTGAAATTTAAAAAAAGTAACAAATCCTTCCCTCGTGGGTCAATTTGACCCCCATAGGAATGAATGGAATGGGAGGAATGCTTCAGTACACATTTAAAAACCTAAAAATGCTCAAAATTCGCAACTAAAAATGCTAAAACTTTACCAAAAAATTATTTTATAATGTCTACATGTGTATCTGAATGCATACTGAATCGAATTGACTTTAGGATCCAGTGGAACAGCTCATTTCCCTTTAAATAGAGCTATAAGGCCATCTAGTGGCTAGAGTCATGAATTATCATGTTATATAATTTTTTTCCCACAAGAGGTCGGCAAAGACACCCAATGTAAGATATTTTGAGCTGAATTAAAAGGTTTATGCATAAAATAGCGAGTTGTTTTGAATTTAGGTTAAAAGAATGTGAGGAATGTGCTTAAATTACTATTTATTTATTATGTATTGATCAATTCTAGCAATTGAACGGTAAATAAAAAAATATATATATACATCCAAAAAAATTGCATGAAAAAATATTACCAAAATGAAATAAATTAAGTATAATTTTAGGGCTTCAGGTAATTTTGACCCGCGAGGGAAGGATTTGTTAAAGAACGCGAGTCAGCAAGTAAACTTGACATACCTACTTAAGCCTGGACAAGAACGCTATTTCACCTTTGCATCTGCGACTTTGTTAAGGCCCAGCTCTGAGATGAGGTGGTTAACTCTCGCCTCCTTCTCCCTCGGACTGACTCGGGAAGACAAACGCAGTGCAGCCGAGAAACGGAGGTTCTCTCTCACCGTTAGAGTGCCCATCACAATGTCATCCTTAACATATACACACACAATGTATTGCTAGGAAACTCTATGCTGAATCCCAATGTCCCATTCCTACACCTTATAAGCATTTAAGAGACTCATTTTAGTCTCATATATAGAGCTCATATGATGCATGCATTGTACCTGGACAACATAACCAGAAAGACATTTGAAATTAGGAGGCTGCAGGGCTCCATTGATGAGCACTTCTCCAGAAAGACCTGCAGGATCCTTCCTGGCTGCAAGTACATCCAAAAACCTGAGAGATAGAGAGAAAAGGGATGTTAACGTTGCATTGGCATTGATCTGATTCAGTATTCCTGGAGGAAACTGTCAGGAAAGATACTCCAAAAGCTTGTTAAACCAAAAATAATCTCCCCTTCAATCCGGAATCCATTTGGCACTGATATCTTATTAAGATGTGAATTCGTCAAATATGTACTCACGAAGATTTGCCACTTCCCGTAGGACCCAAAATAGCATTTAAACCAGGTCTCATGATCCCACTGAAAAGGGAGATAAAAATGAGATTATGTTCATGTCACTTGCTATTGAATTCATCAGGCCCGGTGGAAAAACTTATTGCACAGATGTTGTTGTGCTAGTCTAAAAAAAAGTAGAGCGCCATCATGGCTAAATGCTGCTCATCTAAGCAATGAATCTAATTGTGATTAAATTCCTGACATTTAAGAGATCTTAAATGGTTATCAAACTATAACACAGTTAAAACTAGGTCATCTAGGTGATGCCGAGACCCGAGAACCGGGTTTTTCATTTGGTCAAGATCACACTTGACTGCATTTAACCCTGGTGGGTTTGCAAGCCAAGAGATCAAGAGATTAGACTCACAAACCCATTCATAATATCATATAATTGACACTAACTCTATAGAGAGAATGTCCAAAGGAACTATGCACTTGGTTCTGGGAAATGTCAAGCTCATTTAATGCTTTAAGGAAAAGCGTTCTGGTTTTCTGACATCTATTGTTCTGGTGAACACACATGTAATGCAGCACATGTAAAGGTGAAAAGGTTTTGTAAAGCCTCATGCCATCGGATAATCTACTGAAGTTCTTATGAAGCCAGAGAGAAAACCGTTTAAAGTTCCTGCGATGTCGTGATAAAACCTGAACCTAATTTCAAATAAAAAATGTTGCTATTTTCAAAAATATCCGCTAGTTTACTGCCATAGGTGCCATACGAACTTATCTTAAACTTAAACTTATTTTAAATAAATTGTCAGGACTTACCAGTAGTTGCACCCAGAGCCAGCCAATAGTTTTTTCGAGGTGCAGTAGACTATATCTTTTACCTAACTGTATTTATTTCAAAGCGATTAGGCTGAACTACGGTGTTGTATGTGTCTCTGTCACCAACAGTAATAAATCAGGTGCGCGTTCCTTAAAGCGCAGCAAAACTGAAACTTCGCGAGGTAACGCGCGTTCACAGCACCGGCCGACCACAGACGCGTCAGTTTCCGCCGCGCGCTCTGCCTCGAGCTCTACAAACTCGAATGATACTGTAAGAGGACAATTGTTAAGATCCATATGATGCCACTAAAAAAATGGAAAAATACAACTACTACTAAGTTATCTTCTTTTTTTTTCCAGAATTTTTTCAGATGCCCTAGCACTCCAGTTTGAAAACTCCTGCCATAGAACCTTTTAACATTCCTATATTATCACAGATGTTTAAGTTCTTATGATATCATAGGAGAACCTTTTAACATTCCTATATTTTCATAGATGTTTAAGTTCTTATGATATCATAGGAGAACCTTTTAAAATTCCTATTTTCATAGATGTTTAAGTTCTTACAATATCATAGGAGAACCTTTTAAAATTCCTATTTTCATAGATGTTTAAGTTCTTACGATATCATAGGAGAACCTTTTAAAATTCATATTTTCATAGATGTTTAAGTTCTTACGATATCATAGGAGAACCTTTTAAAATTCCTATTTTCATAGATGTTTAAGTTCTTACTATATCATAGGAGAACCTTTTAAAATTCCTATTTTTTCATAGATGGTTAAGTTCTTATGATATCATAGGAGAACCTTTTAAAATTCCTATTTTCATAGATGTTTAAGTTCTTACGATATCATAGGAGAACCTTTTAAAATTCCTATTTTCATAGATGTTTAAGTTCTTACGATATCATAGGAGAACCTTTTAAAATTCCTATATTTTCATAGATGGTTAAGTTCTTAATATATCATAGGAGAACCTTTTAAAATTCCTATTTTCATAGATGTTTAAGTTCTTACGATATCATAGGAGAACCTTTTAAAATTCCTATATTTTCATAGATGTTTAAGTTCTTATGATATCATAGGAGAACCTTTTAAAATTCCTATTTTCATAGATGTTTAAGTTCTTATGATATCATAGGAGAACCTTTTAACATTCCTATATTTTCATAGATGTTTAAGTTCTTATGATATCATAGGAGAACCTTTTAAAATTCCTATATTATCATAGAAGATGTTGAAGTTCTTATGATGTCATAGGAGAACCTTTTAAAATTCCTATTTTCATAGATGTTTAAGGTCTTACGATATCATAGGAGAACCTTTTAACATTCCTATATTTTCATAGAAGATGTTGAAGTTCTTATGATGTCATAGGAGAACCTTTTAAAATTCCTATTTTCATAGATGTTTAAGGTCTTACGATATCATAGGAGAACCTTTTAACATTCCTATATTTTCATAGATGTTTAAGTTCTTACGATATCTAGGAGAACCTTTTAACATTCCTATATTTTCATAGATGTTTAAGTTCTTACGATATCATAGGAGAACCTTTTAACATTCCTATATTTTCATAGATGTTTAAGTTCTTACGATATCATAGGAGAACCTTTTAAAATTCCTAAATTTTCATAGATGTTTAAGTTCTTACGATATCTAGGAGAACCTTTTAACATTCCTATATTTTCATAGATGTTTAAGTTCTTACGATATCATAGGAGAACCTTTTAACATTCCTATATTTTCATAGATGTTTAAGGTCTTACGATATCATAGGAGAACCTTTTAACATTCCTATATTTTCATAGATGTTTAAGTTCTTACGATATCTAGGAGAACCTTTTAACATTCCTATATTTTCATAGATGTTTAAGTTCTTACGATATCATAGGAGAACCTTTTAAAATTCCTAAATTTTCATAGATGTTTAAGTTCTTACGATATCTAGGAGAACCTTTTAACATTCCTATATTTTCATAGATGTTTAAGTTCTTACGATATCATAGGAGAACCTTTTAACATTCCTATATTATCACAGATGTTTAAGTTCTTACGATATCATAGGAGAACCTTTTAACATTCCTATATTTTCATAGATGTTTAAGTTCTTACGATATCATAGGAGAACCTTTTAAAATTCCTAAATTTTCATAGATGTTTAAGTTCTTACGATATCTAGGAGAACCTTTTAACATTCCTATATTTTCATAGATGTTTAAGTTCTTACGATATCATAGGAGAACCTTTTAACATTCCTATATTTTCATAGATGTTTAAGGTCTTACGATATCATAGGAGAACCTTTTAACATTCCTATATTTTCATAGATGTTTAAGTTCTTACGATATCTAGGAGAACCTTTTAACATTCCTATATTTTCATAGATGTTTAAGTTCTTACGATATCATAGGAGAACCTTTTAAAATTCCTAAATTTTCATAGATGTTTAAGTTCTTACGATATCTAGGAGAACCTTTTAACATTCCTATATTTTCATAGATGTTTAAGTTCTTACGATATCATAGGAGAACCTTTTAACATTCCTATATTTTCATAGATGTTTAAGGTCTTACGATATCATAGGAGAACCTTTTAACATTCCTATATTTTCATAGATGTTTAAGTTCTTACGATATCTAGGAGAACCTTTTAACATTCCTATATTTTCATAGATGTTTAAGTTCTTACGATATCATAGGAGAACCTTTTAACATTCCTATATTTTCATAGATGTTTAAGGTCTTACGATATCATAGGAGAACCTTTTAACATTCCTATATTTTCATAGATGTTTAAGTTCTTACGATATCTAGGAGAACCTTTTAACATTCCTATATTTTCATAGATGTTTAAGTTCTTACGATATCATAGGAGAACCTTTTAACATTCCTATATTTTCATAGATGTTTAAGTTCTTACGATATCTAGGAGAACCTTTTAACATTCCTACATTTTCATAGATGTTTAAGTTCTTACGATATCATAGGAGAACCTTTTAACATTCCTATATTTTCATAGATGTTTAAGTTCTTACGATATCATAGGAGAACCTTTTAACATTCCTATATTTTCATAGATGTTTAAGTTCTTATGATATCATAGGAGAACCTTTTAAAATTCCTATTTTCATAGATGTTTAAGTTCTTACGATATCATAGGAGAACCTTTTAAAATTCCTATATTTTCATAGATGTTTAAGTTCTTATGATATCATAGGAGAACCTTTTAAAATTCATATTTTCATAGATGTTTAAGTTCTTATGATATCATAGGAGAACCTTTTAACATTCCTATATTTTCATAGATGTTTAAGTTCTTATGATATCATAGGAGAACCTTTTAAAATTCATATTTTCATAGATGTTTAAGTTCTTATGATATCATAGGAGAACCTTTTAACATTCCTATATTTTCATAGATGTTTAAGTTCTTATGATATCATAGGAGAACCTTTTAAAATGCCTATTTTCATAGATGTTTAAGTTCTTATGATATCAAAGGAGAACCTTTTAAAATTCCTATTTTCATAGATGTTTAAGTTCTTATGATATCATAGGAGAACCTTTTAAAATTCCTATATTATCATAGAAGATGTTGAAGTTCTTACGCCATTTTAAATTGTGAATTTTATGAATTTTAAGTTCCTATGATGCAATAACCACAATAAATACAATAAAAGCTTAACCTGAAAAAGATGTTGCCAAAACTCAATGGAGGACGATCTTTTAACAGATTAAAGAGACTAAATGAGCCCTGGTCTGAATTATTATGACCCCTCTCTCTCTCTCTCTCTCTCTCTGTGCATGAGATCGACTCACTTGAGGTCTACCAGAATCTCTTTCTGGACTGTTGTCCTCTTGCAGATGGGTCCGCTCTTCTGATCTACTCTATAACAGACGCTATGGAAGCTGACAGTGGCTCCATGTTGCTTTTTCACGGGTCCCATGGCAATGATCTTTGATAGAGACATCCCGTTTCTGCCCGTCTCGTCAGTGATTTGATCATGCTCAAAGACAACATTGTCAGTCATGTTCTGCCAGGTTTTCTCCCTAAAAAGACAAACACAATATGAATAAGAGAAGAAGTGTACTTATCTTGCATCAGGACAATAAGTTATACCTCAGAAATTCGTATCAGAAATGAGTGAGTTTAAGGGTTATTACTGTTATGCTATTTTCAGAATAATAATGCTTAAATGTTCAATACGTTTTTTTGTAGCCTAGATTTAAGGCATGTCTAGCGTGTGTGACAATCAGTCCCGTTCTCTCCATATGTAGCTTTAATTTTTTATATTCCAATGTATCGTGTAGGAAATTGAAATGGCTATATCATTTATATGACTATGCGATTTTATATAATATCTTGCCTTTTTATTTAATTAGCCATTTTTTTTAAAACATACGTATTTGATTAATACAATGTGGCTGTAACACTTTATCAGCATATTTTTTCACTTGTCAGTTACAGATTATAAAGCACAAACAGGTTACAGTAGCATAAACATCCGCAACCTTCAATCTACAGTATTAATATAACATCGGTGAAACATTAGAGAAAGATGCTTACCCTCCTCTCGCTGCTGCAGTGACCGCTGGATGTCTGGAAGGGTTTAAGCTGTTTAAGTATCCGATGGGAAAAATCCAAATCTGACTTGAGGCGGTGAAGCAGAGATCTTATATAGATGGAGCAGAGGGTGGGATTCAGTCACAGGCATCATCAGCGCTTAAACCTGAACATTTTCCTGTATTACATTTACCGGGACACAATAATACAACATGTTAAATTATTCACGTTGCAGCAGGACATTTGTTGAAACTTAAGTTTACAGGCCTACTAAAATATATGCTTTCAGTAGTAAGCCAATTAGAAAAAAAAAGAAGACGCAAGAATCAATAATTGTGGTGCCTAATACCATGAGAAATGTGACGCACAACAACACTACTTTTAATGGATCCAATTAGATTTGACAGCAAAATGCATCAGTATAAAAAAAAAAAACATGTTTAAACAAAGGAGATGTTTCTGGTGAAACTTTATTCACAGCTGCATTGTATTTTACAATAAACTGCATATCAATAATAGCAAAGTTAGGTCCATATATATATATAGAGAGAGAGAGAGAGAGAGCGAGCAGGAAACACTTGTAGTTGTTTTACAGATTGTTCTAGGCAAAATCCACAGTTGTGTTAACACCGAATGTAATACATTCTGACAGAAACATAATAACTGAAGAACAGCACATATGAAAAGAAACAAGACGCCTATCGTACTGGAAGCGCTTCTGGACCTTACAGAGAAGACATGAAAAAAAAAAAGTCTAAAATGAAAGGAAATTCTAAATGAGAATGAAATGAGTGTTAATGCCGAAATCAATACATGAAGAAACAGCACTAGAATACGAAGCCTGAACCGAGATGCCGACTTGCTGAGGTCACGTGTGTATGGCTCTACAAATTAAATTCACTGGACATCAGAGATCATGACAGGAGATTTTTCAGCAGAATGTCTGCAATTACAACAATCGTGTCAGAGGATGAATGAATGAATGTTCACTTCTCTCCTGTAACTAGGAGACTTTAGAAGAAAAGATGCATTTAGGTATAACATCTATACATTCACATATACCATAAAGTTAAATGTCCATCATATACATTATATAAATAAAATAAAATCACCATCTGCACTTTGATCTATGCACTGTAGGGAAACCACTCAAGTGTGCAATCTGAATAAAAATAGTTTGTTTGGTAACACTAAACAAGCACACGTCACAGTTTAAAACTTTAGTTATCAACCTAAAGTTGAGTTCCTCACCAGAATAACTCAAGCATGTGAAATAAGAACAGACGTTTATGGACAAGGCACAGAAAAAAATAATCGATTTGTTCACACAATGGTCCTCAAGTTGGGTTGCGGATTCCATTTGGTAGTAATATTTCTTAGTGTAGCTTTAAAATTGCTGGTTGTCAAGCTGGAAGAAGTTTATTCACACTAATAATAGGAGACAGAGTTATAGAAACGTGTGCTTGCACAAGGAATAGGAGTTCATATTTCAGTACACACAGTAGTCTAACTGTGAATATGGGCTTGTTAATACGCACAGCCATCAGACAAAGACTGTAGACCACAGAAATGTGCTTATGCGCGTCACTCAACACTACAGAGAGTCATGAAGGTTACAAATAAAATAATGGAACCTCCCAAAATCTGAAAGTGCTTGACATTCCTGTTGTGACATTAAAATGTGACGGGTGTTGATTCCACTATGGCAAGGCAAACTACTCTAAAGTATTGTATCTGCGAAAGTGAAAACCAGAACTGAGGTAACCAAATACCTGTTGGCAGAACAATTTTTAAAACAAAGAAAACCTCAAAGCTCAGGAAAAATGTAACACCGTCTTAGACATTAATTCAATGCTTCTTTTGCTTCCCTAGGCTAAATAGCTTAGAATCATTCTGATGAGAGAAATCAACTCCAAAACCACATTAAATGTGGGTTCTGGTCTTTTTCGAGGTGATCCTCACAGGATGGATAAGGAGAATATTGCACATTGTTCAGCTCAGATTAGAGAGTCGATTTTGTGTGTCACTTGTACCATCAGTGTCTTGAGTTATTTTTTGCTTAGGCCCAGCGGCCACTGGAGACGAAACTACGACTGAAGGAGAAGCTCACGTCAGAGCTTTTGTGCTTGCCCCAGGCGCCGAACGGCACCACAATGATAGTGCTGTTGTCTTCAGATCCATACTGAAGAGCCTGAGAGAGACAGAAAAGAACCAATTAACTCACTACGAATCGTACGCATGTTTAAACCTGCTGCATTCACAACAGAGACAAGAATAAATGAGTGGGTTTATATCATGGTAACAGGACGCATCACAATCTTATTGTTTTTGCCGGAAATAAAAAATAAAATAAACGGTTTGGGTTAGGGATGTGAATACTGGGACGATCGATCATGAAAACGATGATCGGCGTGACTTAAAAAAAAAAAAACATAGTCGTGTTATGAAGCGACAGGAATACTTTTTGTGTGCAAAAAAACTAAAATAACAACTCTATTCAACAATTTATTCTCTTCCGGGTCAGTCTCTGACACACAAAAGGTTTTCACGTCGCTTCCTAACTAGGGCTGAAACGATTAGTCGACAATGTCGACAATAAAAAATTGTTGTTGTCCAGTAGTCGTTTGATCTCACGTGACCTAATGTAAGGGCCTGCAATATCGCGATTTGACCGCTACGCCGCTGTAGCGCTAGAGTGTAATGCAGCCGTTACAAATGCTATTGCGGTAGAAGAAAACACAGCGCGAATTATGACGGAGTGCAAACGAATCCGAACTAGCTAGGTGTGTGAAAGTTTCACAAAGCTTCAAACCAAGAATGCTGTCGTGTGCAATACATGCAAGGCTGAACTTGCTTTTCAGCACAGCATGCATGTTAAAGCACTTAAAGAGGAAACAAGAGGAGCCGGTGAGAGGTGAATGTTCTCCAGCTGGAGCTAAATATCTAGCAGTAAATCTCTTTATTAGAGAATGCAATACTACTAATAATAGCAATAATATTAACAATAATAATATAATTACAGTAATGTGATGATTTATTTTTGCATAGAATAAAGCTTGATCGAGCTTGACAGGGCTGTTTTTATTATTGTAACACTATTAGGTATTACAGTCTTATCACTTGCCTTTATTTTGTTCCATATTCATGAAGACTTACAAAAGGAGATGTTATGAAGAATATCATGTCAGTTACTTTTTCATACTGTAAATTAAAAGGTGAATGAGAATGTCTCTGTCAGCTCAATTGTCTTTTTTTTTAATACTTATAATAATTGTTTGCAGATTAAGTTCGTCTGTAATGCAGCTGATTAATTTTAATTTTTTTTCTATTGAAAGAGAACAGAATATTTAAACAATGCTTAGAGAGCATTTGTGTGTGATTTGAGTTGGAAAGAAATCTGAAAACTTAAAGAGAATGACCTGTTTAGTTGCTCAAAGTTCATTAAAACAACCATTTCAAAAGCTGAAGTGATTTTCTTTTTGTTATATTATAGTTAGAATATGTACAGGGTTTCCCCAGGTTTGATCACCCCAAATTTAAGACTTTAAGACCTTTTTAAGACCACTTTAATGAAAATTAAGACCTACATCGCACCCATTATGCAGTCGTAAAACACCAGATCAAATCCCAATAATGACTATTACTAACAAATGTTTTAATTAAAAATACATTATTAAAAAAAAAAATCATTCAACAACACACTGCAAAGTGATGTTTTTGGTAAATATCAAACATTCATAACAATAAACAGATAAACTAACTTTACAAATCGTCTTAGTAAAGTTTCTCAGCATTCAAATTGCTTCAACCATTGCTTCAGAGGGGTAGACAGGTAAGAGAGATATAGATAGTAGGGGTGTAACGGTTCACAAAATTCACGGTTCGGTTCAATACGATACACTTGTGTCACGGTTTGGTACGTTTTCGATACAGCAAAAATAAATAAATGCCAGATAATTTTATCTTTTATTATTATTTTTATTAAAACCAACACACTTTGACCAATGATGGAGCTATAATAGACTCTTCTTAGGAGCATAAACAAAACAGCACCTTGGAAAAAAATGAAATGTAACCTAATATTGTAGTAGTTATAAACAAAGGTCTATTTTTAGTTCAGATTAAAATTTGAGGGCAGCAATTGTATTCATAATGTCAAAATAAAACCAACGTAATGTTACTTGAAAGCATTATTGCCTACTATTCCTGCCAAACTTCCATGGTTGCAGTTAGTGTTACTACAATAAATCCATGGTGAATGTTGCTGATCTGTGGACACTGGATAGTTCATTCATGGCACAATGTTTCTTCCTGGCTTCCACGCGCTGTTTGATCCGTTAATAACGGAGAAATGTGAATGTTTCTCACTAGATCTCACAGCGATGTTATTACTTCTGTGGCGAATTCAAATGATTTATTTATCTCTTATTACCGCTGCTGTGTAACAGTGTCGCTTGATCAAGATCGCTCGCGCTGCACTGGTCCAAACTGATAAGCGGTCCTTCAACCACACAATAACGAGTAGCCCAGTTTCGTTCCGCTTACATTACGTTTGCACATTTGATGTTGGACAATGTTGTGGTCGCGCCGGCGTCTCTTACATTATGAGCGCGCTTGCCTCGCGCAACGCGCCTACATTTGAAATAATGAAATTTTGGTCGGCAGGAAAAATGGTCCAACGAACCGTTCGGTTTGAAAATGCGTACACCGAACCGAACGACACTTCCCCATGATGTCTCTCCTCTCGACTGATTGATTAGAATGTTGTTCCATTGCCGTCGGCGCGAAAACCCAAACTATTGTTTGAGACGTTCTCTGACGTTACACTAAACCCTGTTGAACTTTTTGAATAAATAGGCTAGTATAATGAAATTTAAGACCTTCATTAAAAAAATTAAGACTTGGACAACGGAATTTAAGACTTTTTAAGGCCTTAATTTAGGAACATGACATTTAAGACCTTTTTAAGACTTTTAAGACCCCGCGGCTACCCTGATGTATAACTCAGTGTTTTAACTAATTGAAAAAGCTGAATAATCGTTCCAAACTTACTGATTAGTCGGCGGAATAATCGATGATTAGTCGATTAATCGTTCTAATAATCGTTAGATTAATCGATTATCAAAATAATCGTTTGTAGCAGCCCTATTCCAGAAAGTGTCAGATAGCTCATGTTTTTCATCAAAAATATGAACAAAGGCCTTACCGGTTTGGAATGACATGAATACAATTTTTTGGATGAACTAACCCTTTAATAGTGGCTGTTGGATTATTTGACTCACTTGTTCAGATATGCGCTGTGCGGCCTCTTTAGGGTCGTTGCATTGGTTAATGACGTCACAGATCTCCTGACTGTTCATAATGAAGTTGATGCCATCAGTAGTGAGTGCCAGGAAAGCATCATGGACGTGATGCAACTGACAACACAGGTACACTTAAATCAATACAACTTTTAACAAGTTTTTATATTATTTTAAAATAATTTATATCATTTTTTGGTAAAAAATTATATAAAATTTGAGAGAAAGAGAAGACATTTTCAGGATATTTAAAGTGAATTTAAAAAAAAGCTCTCACTGAAACTCTCTTAGTCTCTGGTTCTGCGATGACACCTGACGTTTTGAGGTCGAAATCTCCAATGCTGCGTGTCATGGCCAGTCTGCCGTTGACATTAGGCTGACCCAAACTATTCCACGTAATAAAACCTCCAGTCCTCCGTATCCTTCAGAAACAAACATGTTGATCAAAAGAAGTGCTCTCACAGTGCCTCAATCTGCTTGGAGAAACTAGTGCTCCCGGGCAAACTGTACCTCTCTTTTTCATCCTTCCTCTCAGGTGTGTGATCCACAGTGAGTTTGAGGGCCTTGCCTTTGCGGCACAGCATGGCACGGCTGTCCCCCACACTCCCCACCACCAGCTCGATCCCATCTCTCAGCAGAGCCACTGTGGCTGTGGTCCCTGCACTCAACAGAGAGGCTGTAACACACCAGAGAGCGAGGCAGAATGGTTAGTTGTGATGCGTTTAAAGTCACTGATACAGAATAATACGCAATAGTGAGTTTTTGTACAATTATTTAATCACACACACAGAAATTTAAAAAGCTTTAATTCTTAGTCCTGTTCTGAGAATTGCACATAATTCTAGTGTACTGTACTACACAATACTGTGCATATTTAATAAATATGTATGCGATGCTTTGGTACACAAGCTTTTGATAAAAACCAAAACCGAAACAAAAAAGAGGGAGATTCCAAAAGAGATGATGCACTGGATTGGTCAAGGCAACCAGGTTGTGTCTTTTTGACTAGCAATGGCACATATGACAGTAAACACCATTGTTTAAGCAAAACACCTTGCTTGGTTTACAAAAATTCATTAATAGCATAAAAGCAAACAGCTTTTCTTCAATGAAAATTACTTTGTTCTCCCACAGTAAATATCTCGTGCTTTTTTTTTTCTACAACATCAGATAAAACTAGAGTTATCCATACACAGAACACAACAACTAACCAATCATTTTCCAGCAACCAACACATGTGAAGAAGACAGAGCACAGTAAAGGAGAGATAAGAGAGAAAGACAGAAAGGAAAAGAGAGAGAGAAAGGTCAGGAACCTTCCAGAAGTCCACGCAAGGACCCGCTGGAGCAATCTAGCCCTCCGGCCTCCATAAAGGTAGTGCAGAGCTGCAGCTCTTATAGGGGGTAAGCTGGGTCCGCGGCTGTTGTAGATATAACACGCACACACAAAGGGCAAGATTGGACATGTCACGCAGCAGGCCACACTAGTGGGCCGCACACTACATGAATAAGATGGGCCTGGCATAATCGTACTTATTCTAACAGCATTTAATATCCTTATCAACACACATGAATCTAACAAAGACTACTCTAAAGAAAAATGGCAAAACCCTATTTTTAAATATGCATTAATATTATATACTGGGGGTGGGAATCGAATGTAATATTTGATACTATTTCAGGTCAAGGAGTCACGATGTTGTTCGAATTAATTCCTGATGCATTTTGGTTTTTCACTGGATGCAAATCTTTATCAAGTTAAGGTACCTTGTAGGCATGTTTTCTGTAAAGATGAACAGTAAATAAATAAATAAATAAATGAGTAGGGCTGTCGCTAACGATTATTTTGGTAACCGAGTATTCGGTCGATTATTTTGACGATTATTTGAGTAATCTGATATTTTTTCGTGGTAATAAAAATAGACCTAAGCAAAAGACTTATAATACATGTATAATAACAATGAGGCAATAATATTTGGTTCAAACAAAGTATCAAAAGCAAGTATTCATATGGTTTTACAGAACAATAATTTTCTGTACATTATGTATTATAACAAATGCCTGCAGAGAGCAGCAACGGCCTGGTGTTGTCACACTTTACAACAGATCAAATTCATGCTTAATACTGGCCAAATGACATTTAACTAAAATGTTTACTTAATCTTTAATATTTGTCCACTTCTTTACTATAGAAGCAACATGCAAACTCAGTGCGAGGGTTTAAACTTTACAGTGCGAACTGTTTATTGGCGTATATAAATGATTCACCTTTCAATTTTGATGAAACAGCGCACATTGCATTCCCAGATGAACATCATAAGCCAAACAAACTCACAGGATATGCAGTATGTATATGCATATGTAAATGATACCAGTTCAAGTGGAGCAGCATTGTGACGGAGTCACTCTGAGATGCACGTACACGCGTTTAAATGATATGATAGTTGGGATGTTTTCTTTAAGACGTTGTAAAGCTTGAGACTTTTGCCTGTCAAATTTATCAGAAAGCTCTTGTGTATGTTTGTTTGCACAAGCCGCACAGCGTAAACACCATTTTGTGATATATATGCCACTGCAAACACGACCTCCAAACCAGTGTTTGTCCTGCATAGTCTTTTTAGTAAATACAATTATTAATAACAATTTGGAGAAAAAATGTCAATGCATCTAGGAATCAATTTTTTTTTACCCACCCCTAGTATATACAAGTGCTATCTTTATTTTAGGATGGACGCATTTTACAGAGCCAAAGAGAAGTCTGTGAACTATCACGAGAAGATTATACTCTGCATTAGGGATCAGTTTATTTTATTAAACAAAAATATTTCTTTAGTCTACATCGTCACGTTCTGCTCACAAACGTCAATTTGGCTCTGTTACATGTATACCTGAAGCATCAAAGCAATACTTATGAATTAAGACTCTAAAACTGAGCTGAGGGACTACAGATTATTATGTATTCATGTAACATGCATGCTTTCAAAAAAGAATAAATCAGTGAAATAGGACCTACCATCTGCACTGAAGTGAAGATGCCTGGCTAACGATTTGTCCAGCTCAAGAAATGCCCTGGTTAAAACTAACTCCAAGTTATTCTCCTCCTCTGCAATATCTCTGAAACAAAAATCAACCAAATGCAACATAAACAGTTAGTTATCCTAAAACACAGATTCCAAAGCCCATCTCCTGAAGGAAATCTCTGAAGTTCTATGTTACTAAACACACGGCTTGAGCCTCTATTGGCTCGTTTCCACTGAGCAGTACGGTACGGTACAGTACGGTACGGTTCGGGTCTTTTAACCATAATCTGGCTAGCGTTTCCACTGCCAACAGTACCCTTACTTGATAGGCGTGGTGTTTCGATCGACGTCATTTTCGCGCGAAGAACATAGTAAACTACAATGGATGACATACAGCAGATCGTGTTCTTGCTCCTCGACATGTTTGTCACAAGAAGACAAGCGCCGACATTAGGCTTTTCTCAATATCAAGTACGCAAAGTTTGTACTTGCCATGTGCGACTCCTACATGCAAATGGTAGCAGCTACAGCGCGCTCTTAACTGCACGTTATACGTTATTCTATTTATAACAAAACGAAATTTAAAACACAACCCTAACGTTACCTCTTTTCATTAAAAAAAAAAAAAAAATTACACATATTCCAGGCAATATATGCATTTGTACAAATGTTGCAATAAACATCAGTGATAATCTTGTAATAAAAAAAATGACAAAAAAAAGAATTTTTTTTCTTTTTGTAAAATTTCAGTTTTATCAATAATAGCCAATATAAAAGTTTAAGTAAAAGGTACAAGAAGCTATACAATAAGAAATAAAGCAAACAATTCAGTCAAATATCCAAATGCAGCGCTCTAGTCTAACATTACAACAGTAAAGTTAAATACAAATAGCCTATAATATGAAACTAAACTTAGCCCTCAGCCAAAACGATTGACAGGGAACGAATTATATATTCACGAGACCAAAGATCGCCCGTTAGGTCTACACAAGACGAATTATATCTCATGTTTAACCACTACCGTCGGAGTCAGCGGCGAACGTCAGAAGAACTAGCCGAGGAAAGGCTCATCCAGCCGGGAAACATGAGCGCCGGCCGATCGCATGGATCTCACAACCGGGGAAAAAAAAAAAATCATCTTTCTAAATAAACCACAGATTTGAGCTTTAAACAACTACATTCTCGCCTGAAAAACTCTTAAAATTACATTTCGTGACACAGTAAGAGTAGTATTATATTAAACTGTATATTAAAAATGGCGCTTCTCATGTTGTCATTCCCCTTGTAGCACGCGCAAGTGACGATTCTCTGTCAACCAATCAACGTCCTGCAGTGAGTCTAGCTCCACCTTTTAGTACCGTACCACTGTGCTAGGCATAGATATCATAAGGCTAGATGTCTTATGGCGCAGTCACTTCCGGCATCATCGTTCGGCCATCTTGTCACAGTGCTCTGTGCATTAAGGTGAATGATCAGCACGCACACAAATCCTCTTATCTCGCTGAAATCTTGACGGATTTACAAACGGTTTGGTTTCTTACAAACGTTATTAACGTGGCTATAATTCCAATTGCTTGAACATGTATGTTATAATTTTTCATATGTATGCAGTGTCATAACTACATCTCTGACGTTTATAACAAACCAAACCGTTTGAAAATCGGTAGAAAAATGAGCAAGTTATGGTTATTTAAAAGTACATGCACCATTGAAGTAGTGAGCGAGTACACTGTGGCAAGATGGCCGCCACGTGCGGACGTCGACCTCCATTGGCCAGCAGTGCGCACGAGACATCTAGCCTTTATATATGATATCTATGGTGCTACGTACCCCAATGGAAGGGTACCTAAAAAGTGGTCCGGTACGGTTCGGCATTTTGGTACCATTCACAACTTTTGATAGTGGAAACGCAAATAAATGCGTACCGTTCCGCACCGTACCGCTCAGTGGAAACGAGCCATATGTGAGCACAATCGTGAGTTTTTCTTGTAGCCGGATGCATTTTTGTGACAACAAAACTGGTGAAAAGGGATATTAAACGACTGATCCTTACTTAATATGCTTCTCCATGTTCTTGTGGCAGAATTCAGCAGCCGCTGCACCCCCGTGTCCATCAAAAACCGCGAAGTACATTATGTTGTCCGTCATCTGCGATAGTTGAAAGCGGTCTTCGTTCTCCTTCCGCTGACCAATCAGCGAAGCACAGCCGACCTTGGTCAGGCTAACTTTGGGAATGAGTTTACCATAGCGGATGCTTGGCGGAAGCATGATGGGCTCATCGATGCGGTTGTCCCAGATCCCGAAGGAGTCCCAGGTAGTCGGATGGCCACTGCTGTCTGGATCAAAGCGGGAGTTACTGCACAGAGGAGATGACGGAGTGTGTAGAGACCGTCTCGGGTCTTCCTGATGGGCGCTGGTCAGGCCGAGGGCGGCCCTGCTGCAGACACGGGTCCCGCTGAGCGTGGCATATCGCATGAGAAGAGCCACTGACATACTCTGTGGCTGGACACCAGACTTATGGAATAGGTGGGAAGATTCCGAAACAAATGGATCCAAAATATGCTTAGAAATTCAGTGCAGAAAGTGTGTTTTGAAGAATTTACAGTCACCAGGAGTTCTCTGAAAAACAAGGAGGAAATGAACAAATGAATGACTTGCCTCAGGGCTTGTTTATCTCTAGATTAACATACTATGCAACATGCAGCACATACCTTTTTCAGCTGTGTCTCAAAACATTAGCAAGACGCCAACACAGACAGCACTTTTCAGGCACCTATGATTTCCAAAAAAAGCTATTTAGCTAGGCAGCTCAATGGGTTTTGATACATAGCCTTTGTTTTAAAACTAAATAGCATGTTTACAGCCCCTCCCACTTAATTCAATTAATAAAACTGTATAATACATGCCAAAAAAAATGCTGCCTAGGTAGTCAACTCGTTAGGTTATAAAACAGCCTTTGTTTAAACACTAAACAGCGGGTTTACTGCCTGTACCAATGGAGTCATTCAGTAACAAGGTTATACGCAAATGTGCCCCACCCCCTATTTAATTCACACAAGATGTAACTTAATAGATTATATACACATAACCTGCGATTCGAAGCCAACATAAATACATTCATATTAAGGAAAATAACCCAAATAAGACATATAGGCAAATAATCAAGTTCAAAATGAAAAGAATGTAAATAAACATGACGCAACACTCCGCTTATATAACAGCATGTTGTAGCATGTTATGAAAGCAATGCTTTCAAACAGCTCGTTACTGGCGTTTTAAACATAACTAATAACGCTAAGTTTGCTAACCTGATATAAATGATACCAGAAGAAGCTTATTAATGATCAAATTAATCACAACAAGCAAAATGGAGATGAATCCTCGAGCTTTTCGGCGCTCGAGCTGCTAGCAAAAACGGATTCCGCGACAACAAAACGAGAATATTGGATAATTTCTAGATTTGTATTTACTACCTACCTTCAAATTGTGTGATAACAATGAATTTCGATTTGTTTTTGTTTATTCTAACGACTTGTATATGTAATATTCAGTCGGTCATTCCTTCTCAGAGTCGTTTCAGCTTAGCACTCTGCACCGACCGCCTCTGAAGGAAAATACCAGTGAACCAATCAGATCCCTCCGTTTCGTCGGTGGGGTTCAATCAGTTGATTGGCCAGATTTCTGTGATTGACATGGATCTAAACCAATGATTTAGGAGAAAGAGTAGTTTGGCACTCTGTTACTCGGAATTATGTAAAAGAGCTAACTGTTTTTAAATTATTCACACACCGCCAATATGTTTACCTCAACTTGATCGCACACAGACAGACCTATCGTGTTTATGTGTTAAATATATATGTATCGACATGTAGATCTTGATGTAGGAGATCTATGATGTCGTACAGAATCGATTCGTCACCATTCATTTTCGTTACATGGAAATAGATTGAATGTTGACTTTTTAGTCTATTATATTTTGTCAAACACCTTATTTTGTGCCTCCGTGGAAGAAATGAAGTTATACTGCTTTCGGACAACACGAGAGAAAAAAACACAGAATATTATTTTTTGGTTTAAATATCCCTTTAAGTTTTTGTTTCGTTTTCCAATGAACTTTCCTCATCCCTCAACTATTATGTTTTCTTTGTTGTCCATTGAGCTAATCACTCAGTTGAAAACATGATTCCCAAACAGTTTCACTTTAGTGGGAAATCGAACAGGTTTCGTTTAGGCTGAAACCAGCGCGTGTTGGCTTTCCGTTTAATGCGAGAGTACGTTAACGTTAGTTCAGTCGGCTAAGCTTTCATCCGGTTCACATTATGGACAAATCTGATGCAGGGACGACTACTGTGAGCCGGTATGTTTATGTAGGCAAACCAGTATAAATTACCATGAATGATACTAGTAACAACAAATATATCTGACAGATTGTCTTTTCTCTGCAGTCCTCTTAAAGGTCTGGAAAACAGGCAGGTGATTCAGATCGCGTGTGGAGACCAGCATTCAATGGCACTAACCAACGGTATTCACAACCATTTCATTCAGTGAAAATGAAAATTTTCAACAGTTGATGTTTTTTGTTTTTAATCTTTTGACTTCGATTGACATGAATTGATTGGCATTTAAGAGTGGATATACAGAGCTGTTGTTGGTCTTTCAGATGGTCAGCTGTTCGTATGGGGTGATAACACTCACGGTCAGCTGGGTTTGGAGAAAGAACAGCCCAGCTCTCTGTCAGCTCAACCTGTGAAGAGTCTGTGTGGGATCCCACTGGCTCAGATCAGCGCTGGAGGAGACCACAGCTTTGTGTTGTCTCTCTCTGGAGTCGTGTTCGGATGGGGAAAGAACTCGGCAGGACAGCTGGGCCTCGGAGACACTACAGGTCTGAATGTTTCATCATGTAACTAAGCCAGTCATATAAAAACATATATAAATGCACTGCATTTGTGCAATACTGTGTCAAATGTACATTAAAGCACAAGTGATGAATTTACATTTTTTTTCCCACCACAGACAGACACGTCCCAACAGTTGTAAATAGTCTGAACCGAAAGAAAACTGTGTCCATCTCATGTGGAGGGGAACACACTGCCACTCTATCAAAGGTCGCTCGTAATATGTTATAGCAGCCTATTTATGTTCTTGATATTAGATAAGAGGATTCAACAAGCTTGACAGAAAATGTAATTAATAGTTTGTGTTTCAGGGCGGCACAGTATTCACATTTGGATCAGGAGGTTTTGGCCAGCTTGGGCACAACTCATTTGAAGACGAACATCATCCGCGGGTGGTTGCTGAACTTTGGGGATCTAAAGTGTCACAGGTCACATGTGGGAGGTAAACTAGACTTTTCATAAGCAATCAGTGTTTCAATGCAGTATTGCAGAATTATTTATGCTAACTGAACCTTCTTTATCTCTCATGCAGCACATAATGATAATTCCTTTTAAAGTTTTTGTATGGTTCAGTTCAGTAAATCATTCTCTTCTTGAATAAAGACGTCACACACTCGTATCAGTCGAATCGTCAAAGCTGATCTATTCATTTGGATGTGGGATGCAAGGGAAGCTGGGAAATGATGAAATGATCAAGCAGTCTGTGCCTTTCCCTGTGGATCTGTCAAATGGTAGATAAAAAAATGATCTTTTAATTGTAGGTTATTTTGTTATAAATATTGTTTTACTCATTAATGAGTTAAATTGCTCTGAACTGTAAACAAAATGTTTGTTGCACACAGAATGTGATCATGAATATACATTTGAAAAACTCATCGCTGGGGAGAATCATTCCTTTGCCTTGTTTTTCAAAGTAAGACAGGCAGTTTTCATTCATAAATATAAAATTATTGCTGCACTGTGATTACTTATATTTTACTTTTCTGTACTTTTTAGGAGCTTGAAAGTAAGCCAGAATCCAGTGACCAAGGGGTTTTGACATTAAATGACAGAATGATTGACCGATGGGTGTCTAGAAGTGATACATGGCCAACAATAAAGAAGTGAGTGTTTGCCTTAGCTTCTGTTCATATGATTTCTCATGATATTGCTCAAAAAAAAAATCCAGTGTGCAGAATTTGTGTGCGCTCTTAAAATATTGTGAAAAAACATGTGGTGTGTGTCGTGACCTTAATGCATTTGTCCTTCTTTTAAAACTTAATATTAAATAGCAGAAAAATCAGATAGTATTGATTTTATATAATGTGTACACAATTTATTATGTGAATCTTAGGATTCTTACTTTTTAATTTAAATATGTTGTGGCCTAATAATATAATTGAGCATTAGTGCATGTAAATGGAATACAAAGTATTGTTTTGTTGTTTACAGGGAAATAAACACAGTGTTCTCCTCTGCTGCTTCTCTGAATGGAAGTTTCCTCAAAACAAGGTAAAATTAGGTAGTCTTATCTAGTCATTTCTGTGCCTAAAATCACTCCTTCCATCACAGATTTTATGTAATATTCTGTCTTTGTAGTTGTGATGAACATTATCAGACTTCTGTGGAGCATTGTGGATTGGATTTTGATCTGGTTAAAACATCCTTTGCAAAGTTATTAGAGAATAAAGGGTTGATATCAGAGGTAATGATGAATCCAATGTTTATAAAAAATGTTCATTACATTTTAAACTGCACGCGTGAGATGCAGTTCATGGTTTTTGGCCCTCAGGTTGTGAAAGTGGTTCACAGTAAACTGCTGCCGTCTCTGAATCCAAATCCAGCTGGTGTGGAAGCTCTGAGACTTTACCTTCTCCTCCCTGAGCTCATCGCAGGACTCCAGAAACAAAGAACTGAACTTACTGGAGAACTGGCCTCCAAAATCCTTCAGTTGAATCTAGATGCTCGCAAAGTGTTAGGTAAAGCTGGAGGACATTTCAACCTTTGTGTTTTTTTGGCCTTGTTGTATTTGTCTAAGTATTTGTATGGTATATTCTCAGTGACGTACTGGTCCAAACTCCCCAACGATTGGCTCAAAGGCTTGGTGAAGTTGTTTCAGAAAGAATGTGCTGAGCTGATTGGCCAGATTTCTCGCGGTGAAACTGAGCATGACTTTACTAGACGCCTGCAGAACTTTTTGCAGATCCTTCAGATGCTCTATAAGGTGCCTTTGTTAAACATTTGATCTCAAGATGAAATGTAACCTTGTCATTGTATAATAGTTGTTTATACTTAACTGTCTCTGTTGTGAAGGTCTGTTGCACTACCCACAATGACATCACAAACAGTGATTTCATCATTCATGAGATCAACGATCTTTTAAATACGGTGAGAACCAAAGCAATAGATAAAAAAAAAAGATATTTTTGGACAACAAACCAAAATACCAGAAATTTCTCTTTTTCTTTACATCAATAGCTGCGAGCCACCATGGCAGGCCTGTGTGAGAAGATTTTTAGCTTTTGTTTCACAGAAGAAGATTTACATGACATGGTGAAATTGAAAGATTACTACTTTGTGAGTATTGAAGTCTTCTGTCATGATACAAACGAATATTTCAATGAGATTTGAATGACATTTTTAATGTTCTGTGTTCAATAACTAACAAATCTTAAAGTACTTCCATGGATTTTTCTTTCAGGGAATTATTGATGTATTGGTCAAGTTCCCTTTTGCAGCTGACACCGTATCTAAACGGACAATGTTTGGTGTAAGTCAGAGTTATGCAAAATAATTATTTTTTAAGCAACAGTTACCCTCAAACCTGTATGATATTCTTTTTTTTATGTGGGACAAAAAAGTACTGTCTTAGGCACTGTTTACACCTGGTATTACGATAAAAAAAAAAATTACCCTCCCCTCGAAGAAATCAGGACAGAAGTGGTTGAAAGAGGACACAAGAGACGGATTAAAACACCAGGTGTAAACGGGAATGTGCCTCCCTCGTCTTGCGATTCAATTGATCAAAACACATCTTAATACCAGGTGTAAACAGGGCCTTGTTGCTGTTCGAACGCTTTCAACCACGTGAGCATCTTCAATATGAAAGCAATCCGGTCGAATGCGTGGTCAACTCTGGAAGTGGTCGAAAGTGGACAAGCTCAAAACGTTTTAGACCCCGTGTAGACCTGTAAACGTTCTCCAAATATTCAGTGTTGGTTCTTGGAATGTAAAAAATTTCCAGTTTTCTTGGCGTTTGAGGAACGTGTTTTAGAAGGTATGATGTTCCTCACACGTTCTTTCAACTTAATTTTGATTCAAATTCAACAGGAACGTTGATTTGTAACATTCCAAGAATATAAAAATGTCCAGTTTCCTGAATGTTAATAGAATGTTATTTGAATGTTAGAATGAGTTTGCTGAAACATTCTTTCAATCATTTCAAGAGAAATAAGAACACAAACAACTATTTTCTTCAGTCACAGCCTTAGATGAAATCAACTGAAGATAAAATATTAAGGGGCCTATCTTGCACCCAGCGCAATTGACTATTTTGTATAGTCGCACAGCGGACTTTTCCCTCCACAGACGCACGTCGGTATATTAGGGAATGAACTTGCTCTCCCTGGGGCGGTTCAGCGAAAAGAGGAGGCGTGTTCCGGCGCAAACGTTCCCTGCAGTTCCAGAAAACAATTCTGCCACAGACCAGGAAAAACCTAGTCTAAAGTCAGTGGCACGTTATTCAGATGCTATTTTAAGGGCGCATGCTTGGCCATAATGTAGCGTGTGCATAACGCACATACACTTTGCTTCTCTCATCTACACACAGATGCAGCAGTTCCCATTTTTGCAAACCATACATAATTACAAGGAAAAATATTCTACACAAGGGAAATCATTGTGGTGTCCATGAAGATGTGAAAAAATAGGCATAAATCTATCTTACACATTTACCCAGATTATTATATGCCTGTTTAACCGAAGCTAATTTGGGTGGGTTTCTCAATCCCCATACAATGTCACCTCTCTGTCTTTTACGGCCCTGACGAGAACGTCGGTATCCTCGGCTGTGAACCGCTCCTGGCGCTCGCCTGGCAAATCCGCCGTTATAATAGCAATCCGCCATGGCACAAACGCGCCGGCTTTTAAAGGAAATGTGAGATGACGCTCTGATTGGTTTATTTCACGTTCATTGACTATTGCACTACTTCAGACCAACCCATTTTAGATTTGCGCCGAGATCCGCCCACAAAGTTACTTGCGTTTCACGTTTGATACTTGCGTTTCAGATCGTTAAAATAGGGCCCTAAATCTCTCAAGATCTCAGCAGAGGAGGATTAAACAAATCCACAAACAGCATTACCAGCTTCACTTATTACTAACCGGATTGACTCTATTTCTGCCAGACGTCTACAGAAGTTCTCATTGAGAACTAACAGAGGTTTAGATGTTGATGAATGTTTGTTTCATTTTGCATATTCATGGCTCCCAGCATGCATTGCGGCATGAATAAATTATGCAGCTGAAATATTTTTTGATTGTCACCATTGTTGAGGTTTGTATGATGAGTGTTGATGTCTAAGTGTGTGTCAACATCTTAGCTTTCACACAATTTTGGATAATCTTACACAAATCACTTCAGTGTTACAAATGCTGTTTATCAAATCGGTTGGCTTTATTATTTAATGCTCAAAAAACTGTTTCAATTCTAAAAATAAGCAAAACTACAGAAAAAGCAGTTGATTAAAACACTTTAAGGGAGTCACTTGACCATTGCAGCAGCCATGTTGATCTGCTTTATCAGTGCAGAAATGTTTTCTGAAACACCTGCAATGGCAGGAAAAAAAGTTACTTAAAGGGGTCATCGGATGCCCATTTTCCACAAGTTGGTATGATTCTTTAGGGTCTTCATGTAAAGTTTGTAACATACTTTGGTTAAAATTCCTCAATGGTTGTGTAAAACAACAGCCTTTTACCTCCTCAAAAACAGCTCTGTTCACAGCGACCCGTTTCGGTGCATGTCTCTTTAAATGATAATGAGCAACTGCTCACCCCACCCCTCTCTTCCAGGGGGGGGGGGGGGGTGTCGACACAAGACACGTAAAGTGCTGCCTTGGCAGACAGTATACAAATGACTGTGGGCAGAAATATGCTAATATGGGACAGTCCGTCAGTGGTTGTGGGCGGAGCATGAGCAATATGACATCATATTGCTCAGAAAATCCAAACGGCTTGATTATTGAGAGTGTTTAGACTTTTTGAGGATAAAAAAAAAGGGAGTGAATGGATTTTTTTCATTGTAGGGTGGTTGTGTCCGCACACTACAAAGACACATTTATATGCAAACACCATATAAAAGTGAATTTTGCATCCGATGACCCCTTTAACAAGCGTCAAGGGTCAAGAGCCCAACTAAAGTAAACGCTGATCATCATAATGGTAACGTCAAATGAAACAATTATTCATCAACATCTAGACCTCTGTTCTCAATAAGAACTTCTGTGGATGTCTGACAGAAATAAAGTCAATCCGGTTAGTAATAAGTGAAGCTGGTAATGCTGTTTGTGGAGATGTCTTTTTTTGGACCACACAATGAAGGTATATGGGCATCAAAACTGTTTGGTTACCAGCATTATTCAGAATAGGCTTGTGTTCTGCAGAAAAAAAGAAAGTCATACAGGTTTGGAATGACACAAGTGTGAGTAAATGATGACAGAATTTTACAATTTTAGGTGGATTCCCCTTTTAAAGCTAACATAATTTCACTCTTCTTAGTGCTTGCAGATTGACTGCATAGGGAACTTACCTGACCAAGAGATGTTCATGTTGAATGGCAACATGTTGCGTGTAAACAGGGACTCACTGTTGACAGACACGCTAAAGTATCTCAGACAAAAAAAACACTCATTTTTAAATCTATTCAAGGTAAAAGAATTACAGAATTGAAATCAGAGCTGAAATGTCTGATATTGCATTTTACCTTTACACTGATGAAAACGTCTCCTGTACAGGTGGTGTTCATCGGGGAGAATGGAATAGATGGGAGTGGCTTATCAGCAGAATTCTTCTCCCTCCTTTCCAAGTCTCTTCTCAAATGGGAGAAAAAGGTGCTGGAGGTCCATGAGAATTCTTTGGTTTGGTTCAATCCTGATGTAAGCTCTACACCAAACACTCCTTATTCCTAGGCTTCTTATGTGGCCATATATCTCATATGTGCTACGATGCTTGTGTCTTTTCAGCGCACGCAGTGTAATAAGGATTTTTACTATCTTGGCGTTATCTGTGGAATGGCGCTGTACAACCATCATTACGTGAACATTGACTTCCCACTGGCCTTGTTCAAGAAACTCCTCCAGCTGAGTCCCACTCTGAATGATCTGGAGGAACTGTCCCCTGTGGAGGCCAGGTAAACCATTCGATTTTACACATCGTAAGTTTCCCAGTGCTTTTACAGAGCTGATCATGGTTTAATTGTATTTTATGAATCCCACATTAGAAGTCTGAAAAGCCTTCTCGAGGAAGATGAGGACGTCGTGGATATACTCTTTTTGGATTTCACAGTAATACAGTCTATATTCACTTGTATAAAAGTGTACACAGCTGTTGTTTAAATGCTTACATGAGCCATTTACCTCTTTCAGGCCAAAGGGCAAGAGCTCATTCCAAACGGAGGTCAAATTCCAGTGACCAAAGTTAATAGGTAGTGTATCACTTGCTTAACTAACCTCATCCTTCCCTCGCACTTTTTAACATCTATCTATCTATCTATCTATCTATCTATCTATCTATCTATCTATCTATCTATCTATCTATCTATCTATCTATCTATCTATCTATCTATCTATCAAGCTTGTCTTGATTTTTTTTGCAGACAGAAGTACGTGGATTTGTATGTGGACTTTGTTTTCAACAAGTCTGTGAAGAATCAGTTCAAGCATTTTTCAAGAGGTTTCTCTGAGGGCTGCCCGCTCGCTGTCTGGAGCATGTTCCACCCTGAAGAACTGCAGGAGCTTCTCCACGGCTCCCCTAAATATGAATGGCAGGAGCTTCACCAGGTAAATGTATTAGCAGAACTTGCAAATGTGTAACAAGAATTTAACAAGTATTTAAGACTTTATCTGCTCTGTCTTCAGTCTGCTTCCTATGAAAGATGTTCTGCCTCTGATGAGCTTATCAAGAACTTCTGGACTGTTTTCTTTGAGTTCTCTGAAGAGAACAAGAAGAGGTTTCTGAGTAAGCTTAAACATGAATTTATTTATTTATTTATTTTGACGCATCTACAACATCATATGGGCATTTAAGAATTGTTATTTTTATTCCCTCACATCCTCTCTCTACCTATTTTTCTTCAGTGTTCTTGTATGGATCGGACCGTGTACCTGTGGAAGGTTTCTCAAAGCGTTCTCTGAAGATTTGTCAGTCAGACGGTCCTGATCCAGACCAACGTTTGCCAGAGGCCCAGACCTGTTTTGACAGATTAATTCTTCCAAAATACAGCAGTATCAACACACTTCGCAACAAGCTAGTACATGCAATCCACTTTTGTGAGGTTTTTGGACGAGAATGAACATCCATCGATGTTCCAAACCTCCAAGGTTCCTCAAAATATACAAAACCAAGTAAAACATGTAAAGTGAAAGTAAAATCTGTTTTTAAAATGTTACATGAACTATGTGATTCTCACCCTGAACTTCTTTCAGCCACAAGTTTGAAATATAGATGTAACACAGCTCAGTCGATTTAAATATTTATCTAAAACCTGTAAATACAGTAATTGTAAATAAACAGTATAGATGTCAGAAATGCAGTATAAGATACTGTTTTTATATATATTTTTAAATGACCTTTCATTGTTCGTGTGTTACAGATGTGGGAATAACTGAACTAAGGCATTTTGTAATTTTTATTATCATATATAATATGATGCATTGATGCATGTATTCTGGTATGTCACCTCATAACCTTATTATATGTCCTGTTATTTGGTGGTTCTTCAAACATATTTAAATGCTTAAATAAAATAAAAAGACATGTTGTTGTAAATACTATTTCATTATATTTATCTTATTGCAGTGTTTCTTAATTACTTTGACTCAATTCTCCAATTTGATTTTTCACCGCCTCAAAACAATAAGCTTAGATTTCTTAACAACAATTTGTTTCTTATTCACATCAGAATTGAATTTCTCATTAATTGAAGCAAATTGCATGTTCTGGAACATGTATGCAAAAGTGTCTGTGTCAACAAAAAAGTGGAAAAAACATGACATTTGAATACAACAAATATTTCCATGGTGAAAACAAAAAAACATTTTGACCAGTGTGGCTCACACACGATGACAAAAGCACTTTTTAGTTAGGTGGCATTGGCCAATTTACTGTCACAATAACTAGCATTAAATAAACGTTTTGGATGTTACATTTTGCAGACATGATGCAACAGATTTGTAGCAGAAACAGAAGTGGACCACCATCATTTTGACTAAAATACTGATTATGATAACACACAATTCATGTCAAATTTCATTTGTTTAGACTAGAGAATATTTCAGGAAAATCTTTTAGTATACAGCAACTATAATGGACAAAGGGTTTTTACAGTTACATAAAAATATGTATTTCTATATTCATTGACTATATTATTTATATTTGTTTTTTAAGAAAATAGTCTGTTAATTATTTGCATAACGTGTGTAATTGTATTATAATTTGTAATTGTTTTTTCCCTCCAATTGTATACAGGAAACAAACTGTCTTTTTAAATCCTTTAAATTAGTTAAAAAATGAGTTAATGACACAAAATGATAGTTGGATGTTTTCTTTAAGATGTTGTAGAAGAACTAAAGCTTGAGACTTTTGCCCTGTCGGTTTTGCCTGTCAAATTTATCTGAAACCTCTTGTGAATGTTTGTTTGCACAAGCCACACAGTGTAAACAACATTTTGTGATATATATGCCAATGCAAACACGTCCTCCAAACCAGTGTTTTTCCTGCATAGTCTTTTTAGTAAATACAATTATTAATAACAATTTGGACAAAGAATGTCAATGCATCTAGGAATTTATTTACCCACCCCTAGTATAAGTACAAAAATATTTATTTAGTCTACATCGTCATGTTCTGCTCACAAACATCAATTTGGCTCTGTTGCATGTATACCTGAAGCAAAAATCACCAAATGCAACATAAACAGTTAGCTATCCTAAAATACAGATTCCAAAGCCCATCTCCTGAAGGAAATCAGCACAAACGTGAGTTTTTCTTGTAGCATTGATGCATTTTCGTGACAACAAAACTAGTGAAAAGGGATATTAAATTAAAATAAAACCCCCATAACAGTTATTAAAGGGATACTCCATTCCCATCCGTACCACGAGTGCAGCAGGTGTAATGATATGACGCAGCGCCTGAAAATAGTCCCCAGCTCTGTAACTTCCAACGTGACCGGGACTAAGTTTGTCTAACCTATTAGACCTATTTTCAGGCGCTGCATCATATCATTACGCCTGCTGCACCCATGGTACGGCAGAAAAGTTTCTTGATTATTATGCAGGAATGAGAGTATAGTTCCTAGCCATATCAGCCTAGAAAATCGCAACTTTACATTTTCCGTTGGTCTTAGTACACGATGTAACTACAGAAGAGTCAAGTTTTAAATAGGAAAAATATCGTAACTCTTTGGTCATTTTTTTGAGAGAGATGCTAATGGTCCTGTCCGATTCAATGATCTATGCTAAGCTATGCTAAAAGTGGTGCCGCCAGACCCGGAGATCGGCTGAATGGATTCGAAAACGGTAAAACTCAACTGTTTAACTCTGGGGGAGTTGTAAAATGAGCCTATTTCCAAAAAAGTGGAGTATCCCTTTAAACGTCTGATCCCTACTTAATATGCTTCTCCATGTTCTTGTGGCAGAATTCAGCAGCCACTGCACCCCCGTGTCCATCAAAAAATGCAAAGTACATTATGTTGTCCGTCATCTGCTATAGTTGAAAGCGGTCTTCGTTCTCCTTCCTCTGACCAATAAATGAGGCACAGCCGACCTTGGTCAGGCTAACTTTGGGAATGAGTTTACCATAGCGGATGCTTGGCGGAAGCATGATGGGCTCATCAATGCGGTTGTCCCAGATCCTAAAGGAGTCCCAGGTAGTCGGACGGCCACTGCTGTCTGGATCAAAGAGATGACAGAGTGTGTAGAGAACGTCCCTGGTCTTCCTGATGGGCGCTGGTCAGGCCGAGGGCGGCCCTGCTGCAGACACAGGACCCGCTGAGCGAGGCATATCGCATGAGAAGAGCCACTGACATACTCCGTGGCTGGACACCACACTTATGGAATAAGTGGGAAGAGTCTGAAACAAAATGGGACCCCAAATACACTTCGAAATTCAGTGCAGAAAGTGTGTCTTGAAGAATTTACAGTCTTGACCAGGAGTTCTCTAGCCTGACGTCGTCATACTCAGATTCTAGTCAGAATGTGAGTCTGATACTGCTCCATTGGGCTGTGATTATGAGGCGTGTTTCAACCGAACCAGGAAAGAAAATGCCTCTGCACTCAATTGGATAGACCTACAACCAATCAGAGCAACCGAGTAAGTGACGTATGTTTTTCATTTATGTTTCCGATCGACAAATGCCTTGATCGCGGTTGATAACTTCTATAACAGACGCGATGGCGGAATCTATTGATGTTTTATAAACAAAGTTCGGGAGGAGCACGTTCAAATAATAATCCAATCAGCTTGTCATCAAACAATTATCATGTCTACCCTATCAGCATGAGAGGAAGCATATATTTATTCACTCTGTCAACTCACCTAACATTCCTTGACAGTTTTCAGCATTCATCCACTCACTCTCGGCTTGTTCTTCCACAGCCAGGAATACGGGGGGAGTACTTTGGGTTCGGGCCGAATACCGAGCCCGGAGCCTCTTCTCGGACAGCACGCCAAATATGCATTTATTCTATCTGACTTATAACTTATTATTTGTAAGTGTGAACTTGTGAAATCTCAATTCTCCAGCGGCAGTCATCTTTGTTGTAAACGAATTCAACCCAAGCGCTCTTTGGTGACGTGGATGATTACGCTACTGTTGATCATCTGTCCATCATCGTATAAAGCCCGCCCTGACAATTTGATTGGTCCGAACAACTTTTGTTCGGGCATAATAGCTCCTCAACGGATCAAGACCAGACCGAACTTCCCGACCTAAAAAATTTTGTGGGCGGGGCTAAGTTCGGCTGGCATCCAGGCTAGGAGTTCTCTGAAAAACAAGGAGGAAATAAACAAATGAATGACTTACCTCAGGGCTCGTTTGTCCCTAGATTAACATACTATCCGAAATGCAGCAGGTACCTTTCAGCTGTG
Organism: Rutilus rutilus; assembly: GCF_951802725.1. Classification (NCBI taxonomy): domain Eukaryota; kingdom Metazoa; phylum Chordata; class Actinopteri; order Cypriniformes; family Leuciscidae; genus Rutilus; species Rutilus rutilus. The sequence continues at coordinate 40,197,298 of NC_140210.1, read as the reverse complement.
TCTCAGAACTTAGCAAGATGCCAACACAGATAGCACTTTTTAGGCACAGTCCATGATTTCCAAAAAAAGCTATAGTTAGGCAGTTCAATGGGTTTTGAGACATAGCCTTTGTTTTAAAACTATATAGCATGTTTACAGCCCCTCCCACTTAAAAAAAAAAATAATACATGCCCAAAAATGCTGCCTAGGTAGTCAGCTCGTTAGGTTATAAGACAGCCTTTGTTTAAACACTAAACAGCGGGTTTACTGCCTGTACCAATGGAGATATTCAGTAACAAGGTTCCCTTTCGAGAAAGTTCACTTCGTATTGCGTAGCTATACACAGTGGGAAAACTCCTTTTCTTGAGAATATCGAAGCCTTTAATTTAAAACGCAGTGCAGCTGCACAGCCAGCACAATGCAGAGCTGTCTAGCGTGCTAATTGGCTGTGCTGCGGGAACTGCACGAACCTATAGCTAAGCAGTGAGGAAGTACAATCCAATCAGGATGCTTCCTGTGTTACGCATGCCAAAGCGTGCCACGATGCTCCCGCAGGTCATTGAACGGATCAGGGAACTCAAGTGTGCAATCCTACTGATAGCCCTCCTATGGAAAACCCAGACATGGTTTCCCGAGCTGGCGCAGCTGATAGAGACAGCATCATGGCCTGTACCGCTGGGGAAGGATCTCCTCAAGCAGGCGAACAGAACAATTTGGCACCCTCGTCCTGACTTGTGGGCCCTTCATGTATGGCCCCTCAACAGGTATCCGGGAACCTCCCGAAAAAGGTCCTAAACACTAGATCGCTATCGCAGTGCTTTTATGTCATGCGGCGATCGATCTGCGAGAAGCCGATGCATCTCGAACAAGCCTGGCGTGTTTGTGTTTGGCGCTACCGCACTAGCGGTTGCTGGGCAACATGAGACGTATACAGTGACGTAAGATCTGGCTCTGTTGTGGCTCTCTAGCCGGTGGAAAGGCAAACCGGTTCTTAGTAAGCTCGTCAGTCGAACCAACTCTGAACCAGCTCTGGCTCTGGCTCTGAACTCTGAACCCGGTTCTTGTTGGTGGAAAAGGGGTAAGAGTCGTTTTGGCTCAGCTCCGTACTTTACCGACCGCCCTGAAGAAAAATACCAGTTAACCAATCAGATCCCTCCGTTTCGTCGGTGGGGTTCAATCAGTTGATTGGCCAGTTTTCTGTGATTGACAGTGATGTAAACCAATGATTTAGGAGCAGGGCTGCCAACTTTTGAGGTTAGCTTGGAGTGAGAATTATGGGGGGGTTATTGGATTGAGGATGTAAAAAAAATGTCTTGCATCACAATAAGTGTATTGTGATTGTCAAAACATTTTAGTAACTAAACAGAATTGTGTTAGGTTTAGTGACAACATGTTACAATGTTTACATGGTAGGCTACAATTTATGTTAAGCTATGTTTTTTTTTTTATTATTGCTTGACACAAATGTCTTGTGATTTGATTCCATATTGACTCAATCAGACAAGATAGGCGTACATTTTTCTCATGAAAAAAAAAATCTCACCTAATGCTGTAAACATATAGAGAGCCCTATCTAGTATTATTTAAGATTAAAAATAACTCAAATTAAATATAATGCTTTTTTTTATTATAATAACAACCTTATTTAATGATATAAGTACAAATATAATAAATATGTAATAGTAGCCTACACATTTAGCAAAATACTCTCTATAGCTCCTTTTTCTAGCTTAACTTTAACTGGGTGATTCTATAATTGGAGATACATTTTGCATTTCAAAAAAAAAAAAAAAAAAAGGTTGTCATACAGAACCATTGTTTAAGAATTACCTTGAAAACACTTTAAAGTTGATATATTCAGTGCTATACAAATACAGATAGTTTATTATTTTCTCTATTTTATCAAAATATCACCTGTTCATAGTTTTTCTCGTCAATTCTGTTACGGACGAACAACCAAATATATAGAAGTAACAGTACATCAAAAAATGATAAATCTTTTTAGTTTCATTTGTCATGTAGTCCTTTTATTCAGGCCTTTAAAACAGATATTAAATGTTATATTTATACAACTTAAAAATTAGATTCACCCCCAGGCAATAGTGGATTATCCAAAGGGTGCACTTGTTTTTTTATCAAATTACTTGAACATTACAGGGTAGAGATAAAACTATAACATATATCTTACTCTTGCACAATATAAAAATAACAATATTAAGTAGTTTGATATTTCAATGTATTATCTCATTAATATTCAAGATGAAAGACTAAAAACAGAATTGACACATCTGGCAACAGAATTGACGGGGGTAACAGAATTGACCCAAACCAACCAGAACATGCCTATAACAAGAAAATAACTGCTGAGTTATTGAGAAATACTCGACCAGATATCCCTCTGGATCTCTACATGCCGTGTCGCAACCTTGGTCAGGGGTGGAATTAATCTGAGGATGTCCTCATGTGGGTTCCAATGAACATCTTCATGACCAGGCCAAAATAATCTATTTTTTCCTATTTGGTGCATGCACTTGACCCTCACATGAGTCTCATTGACCTCCAGGATGGTACCAGGATAGATATCATGGTCATATGTGAGGACACACCATTGTCCAACCACATCCTGGCTCTCCCAGTGTATGTCTGTCTGTTGGTCTTCATCTCTCTCTTCAACGGTTCTCTCTTCTCCAACGGTTCTCTCTTCTCCAACGGTTCTCTCTTCTCCAACGGTTCTCTCTTCTCCAACGGCTCTCTCTTCTCCAACGGTTCTCTCTTCTCCAACGGTTCTCTCTTCTCCAACGGCTCTCTCTTCTCCAACGGCTCTCTCTTCTCCAACGGTTCTCTCTTCTCCAACGGCTCTCTCTTCTCCAACGGTTCTCTCTTCTCCAACGGCTCTCTCTTCTCCAACGGTTCTCTCTTCTCCAACGGCTCTCTCTTCTCCAACGGCTCTCTCTTCTCCAACGGCTCTCTCTTCTCTTCTCCAACGGCTCTCTCTTCTCTTCTCCAACGGCTCTCTCTTCTCCAACGGCTCTCTCTTCTCCAACGGCTCTCTCTTCTCTTCTCCAACGGCTCTCTCTTCTCTTCTCCAACGGCTCTCTCTTCTCCAACGGCTCTCTCTTCTCCAACGGCTCTCTCTTCTCTTCTCCAACGGCTCTCTCTTCTCCAACGGTTCTCTCTTCTCCAACGGTTCTCTCTTCTCCAACGGCTCTCTCTTCTCCAACGGTTCTCTCTTCTCCAACGGCTCTCTCTTCTCCAACGGCTCTCTCTTCTCCAACGGCACGGCTCTCTCTTCTCCAACGGCTCGGCTCTCTTCTCCAACGGTTCTCTCTTCTCCAACGGTTCTCTCTTCTCCAACGGCTCTCTCTTCTCCAACGGCTCTCTCTTCTCCAACGGCTCTCTCTTCTCTTCTCCAACGGCTCTCTCTTCTCTTCTCCAACGGCTCTCTCTTCTCCAACGGCTCTCTCTTCTCCAACGGCTCTCTCTTCTCTTCTCCAACGGCTCTCTCTTCTCTTCTCCAACGGCTCTCTCTTCTCCAACGGCTCTCTCTTCTCCAACGGCTCTCTCTTCTCTTCTCCAACGGCTCTCTCTTCTCCAACGGTTCTCTCTTCTCCAACGGTTCTCTCTTCTCCAACGGCTCTCTCTTCTCCAACGGTTCTCTCTTCTCCAACGGCTCTCTCTTCTCCAACGGCTCTCTCTTCTCCAACGGCACGGCTCTCTCTTCTCCAACGGCTCGGCTCTCTTCTCCAACGGTTCTCTCTTCTCCAACGGTTCTCTCTTCTCCAACGGCTCTCTCTTCTCCAACGGCTCTCTCTTCTCCAACGGCTCTCTCTTCTCCAACGGCTCGGCTCTCTTCTCCAACGGCTCGGCTCTCTTCTCCAACGGTTCTCTCTTCTCCAACGGCTCTCTCTTCTCCAACGGCTCTCTCTTCTCCAACGGCTCTCTCTTCTCCAACGCTCTCTCTTCTCCAACGGCTCTCTCTTCTCCAACGGCTCTCTCTTCTCCAACGGTTCTCTCTTCTCCAACGGTTCTCTCTTCTCCAACGGCTCTCTCTTCTCCAACGGCTCGGCTCTCTTCTCCAACGGCTCTCTCTTATTTTTACAGGTTCTCTCTTATTTTTACATTATATTACATTGTATTACATTATTTTATTATTGTACGGTAGCATGACAAATAACCACACATGCTTGGGTGGATGGTGCATGTGTGTGTCTGTGTGTGTGTTGAAATCCTCTGATCATGGTAGAATAACCCAATTGATCAGTGTGTCTCTCTGTGTGTGTGTGTGTGTGTGTGTGTGGCTATAAACACACATTATGCATTTTTGTGTGTGTTTGCATCATTGTGTGATTGTAACCAAGGCAGGGGCGGTGTGAAAACCAAGGTATGGACATTGGTCAATTCTGTTACCGTACCTTGGTAACAGAATTGACAGTAACAGAGTTGACATTTTAAGCATTTTTTACTAATAACACCACATGCTAGCATAAAGGCTAAGAGCACATGGCCTGATACTAAAGATGATTTTAAAAACTTTTAATACCTCCTTTTGTTAATATCTTTGAACTTTGCTTTCCCTATGAGATTGTTGAAACAGTTTTGACATGTTATATAAGAACTCTTGGTGCAAGTGCCTGTAAGATTACATGGCTTCAGAGAGAACAAAACACATACCTCCTAGTTCTTCAGAGTTTAATACCAAAAGGGAAGTGACATCATATTGTGTTGCTTAGGATACTGAAGCGACAGATAAGCATAATTTAAAGAGACAATAACATGTAGTAACAGAATTGACACAGGATTTATGGATTGGTATTTTTCAACAAAAAAAGTTACTTTTAAACAAATTAATTTAGCATAATTTGGAAACTGTCACCAATAATAATTTATAAACAAAATAATTAAAACCCCAACCTGAAATTTGTGATTTAAAACATCTTTTAATGCATATTTTACCCTTGTTTGAAAAAAGTACCACCCACTAAGGACAGTAAGATATCATGACTTTCAGCATCATGAAATAGCTTTTAAAATAAAATATTTTCTAGTTTTACACTCTAACATTTTGTGACTCTTAAAAAGAATAAAAACAAATTAAAATATGTTTTTGGAGTAAAATTTTGGTAAAGCTGTTAAAAATGAATGGCTTCGGACCAAATGTATCTCCAATTAAAGAATCACCCAACTAACGTGCTAGCCTATATTATGGTCATTAAATGGATTTCCTGAGGTAAATGTTATGTGACATAATTGTTCTCCAGCTGATCAGTTGACCCTTTCCGCGGTTGAAAAACACTGATTGATCGATATTATGTATGAGAAAAATACATTTCGGTAAGTTGTACTTTATCTTTCAACGTTGTTCATTCGTGTTTATTTACTTAGCTAGTAGAGATGATCGTTATCTCAACTTGATCGTACATATACCTAGCGTGTATGTGTGTTATATGTATAGACATGTAGATCTTGATGTAGGAGAGATGTATCGTATAGGCTATAGAATCAATTCGTCACCAATCATTTGCGTTGCATGAAAATAGATTGAATGTTGACCTCCGTGGAAGAAATTAAGTTATACTGGTTTGGGACAACACGAGAGAAAAACACGCTGAATATACTTGGTTGAAATATCCCTTTAAGTTTTTGTTTCGTTTTCCAATTAACTGTCCTCATTACTCAACTAAATTCCTCATTCCTTTTCTTTGTTGTTCGTTTTTTTAGCTATTCACTCTATTGAAAGCATCATTGTAGATTATGTTTCCGAAACAGTTTCACTTAGTGGGAAATCGACCAGGTTTCGTTTAGGCTGAAACCAACCTTGCTTTCAGTTTAATATGAGAGTGTTCTTCAGTCAGCTGGAGTCTTTGGTCCATCAGCTGTGAACATGTTGTGCTACTGGGGACCGCAGGTCAGAGAGGGCTTCGGTCTCTCACAGCCTGACAAAGTCAAAAATGGCAAATGTGGAATACGATCCGTGTGTCCGAAATCAGCAGTTCAGGACATGTCAGCTGGAAGGAGTTTTGTTGGATTTATCAGGAATGGGAAGGTCTCGGTCCTGAGATTGCGCGGTGAAAACTGTGATCACGATGGAAAACTAGGTATGAAAGCCTGCAATAAATGAAACTATTTTATTTGTTAAAATGATCATTACAATACAATGTAAGATAAATGTCATATGTATTATGAAAACATGTTTGTTTGTATGTTTACAGTCTGAATAGAAGTTGAACTGATGAAAATATTGTATTCACTCCAGAGCCACTACAGCTGAAGAAGGACAGAATCAGATTCAGATCGATTGTCTGTGGAGGAGCTGGTGCGGTTCTTCTTGCTGATGGAGGAAAAGTTCTCTTTATGGACAAATCTACTGTGTGCCGGTATGTTTATGTAGGCATTACAGTATAAATGACCATACATGATAATAACAAATATACAGTATTTCTGACAGATTGTCTTTTCTCTGCAGTCCTCTTAAAGGTCTGGAAAACAGGCAGGTGATTCAGATCGCGTGTGGAGACCAGCATTCAATGGCACTAACCAAGGGTATTCACAACCATTTCATCTAAAAGCTGATGTTTTGTTTTAATCTTTTGACTTCTTATGATTGACATGAATTGATAGGCATTTGAGTGTGGATATACAGAGCTGTTGTTGGTCTTTCAGATGGTCAGCTGTTCGTATGGGGTGATAACACTCACGGTCAGCTGGGTTTGGAGAAAGAACAGCCCAGCTCTCTGTCAGCTCAACCCGTGAAGAGTCTGTGTGGGATCCCACTGGCTCAGATCAGCGCTGGAGGAGACCACAGCTTTGTGTTGTCTCTCTCTGGAGTCGTGTTCGGATGGGGAAAGAACTCGGCTGGACAGCTGGGCCTCGGAGACACTACAGGTCTGAATATTTCATCATGTAACTAAACCAATGATGCAAGGAGGAGATCCAGTCAGAATGATTAAGTCAAATTTTATTTCTTAACAACAGAAAATCAAATAATAAATGAAGAGTAAAATTAATTAATTCATAATCAGGATTAAAAGTTTAATAAAGAAACATAAATGAATAGTTAAAATCACTTCTAATATTTCTAAGTAAAATATAATTAACACACTGAGTATAATATTCTTGCTTAAAGATAAGTGGTAGAGTGATCTCTCGTAGAAAAGACGGGTTGCGAAGGAATACTGTGTAAAATCCATATCAAAGCATTGGAAGTGAGGAATTTACTGTTTTTCCACCACAGACAGACTCGTCCCAACGGTTGTAAATAGTCTGAACCGAAAGAAAACTGTGTCCATCTCATGTGGAGGGGAACACACTGCGACTCTATCAAAGGTAGTGTTTTGTAATATTTTATATATCCATATTATAAATAATACTATATTTAGCATACAATAAACTGGACAGAAAATGTAGTGAATAGTTTGTGTTACAGGGCGGCACAGTATTCACATTTGGATCAGGAGGTTTTGGCCAGCTTGGGCACAACTCATTTGAAGACGAACATCATCCGCGGGTGGTTGCTGAACTTTGGGGATCTAAAGTGTCACAGGTCACATGTGGGAGGTAAACTAGACTTTTCATAAGCAATCAGTGTTTCAGTGCGGTAGTGCAGATTTCTTTTTATTTCCTCACATGGTTAACATGTCTAACGTTTGAAATCAGCTCAATGATTAGGCATTTGATTCTTTCTTGAATAAAGACGTCACACACTCGTATCAGTCGAATCGTCAAAGCTGATCTATTCATTTGGATGTGGGATGCAAGGGAAGCTGGGAAATGGAGAAATGATTAAGCAGTCTGTGCCTTTCCCTGTGGATCTCTCAACTGGTAGATAAAATGATCTTTTAACAGTAGATTATTTTGTTTTGAATATTTTATATTCATGATGTTGCTCTGAACTAAATGTTTGTTGCACACAGAATGTGATCATAAATACACATTTGAAAAACTCATCGCTGGGGAGAATCATTCCTTTGCCTTGTTTTTCAAAGTAAGACAGGCAGTTTTCATTCATAATGCTGATTCATTTGTTTTACATACCAATTATTGCTGCATTGTGATTAATTATATTTACTTTTCTGTATTTTGTAGAAGCTCGAAAGTAAGCCAAAATCCAATCGCAGAGGGGTTTTGACATTAAATGACAGAATGATTGACCGATGGGTGTCTAGAAGTGATACATGGCCAACAATAAAGAAGTGAGTGTTTGCCTTAGCTTCTGTTCATGTGATTTTTTCATGGTATTGTTATAAATCCAGTGTACAGCATTTGTGTGCGCTCTTAAAATATTGTGAAAAAACATGTGGTGTGTGTCGTGACCTTAATGCATTTGTCCTTCTTTTAAAACTTAATATTAAATAGCAGAAAAATCAGATAGTATTGATTTTATATAATGTTTACACAATTTAGTATGTGAATCTTAGGATTCTTACTTTTTAATTTAATTAGAGATTGTGTTGTTAAGCAATTTAATATATTAGAGCATATAAATGGACTAAAAAGTATTGTTTTGTTGTTTACAGGGAAATAAACACAGTGTTCTCCTCTGCTGCTTCTCTGAATGGAAGTTTCCTCAAAACAAGGTAAAATTAGGTAGTCTTATCTAGTCATTTCTGTGCCTAAAATCACTCCTTCCATCACAGATTTTATGTAATGTTCTGTCTTTGTAGTTGTGATGAACATTATCAGACTTCTGTGGAGCATTGTGGATTGGATTTTGATCTGGTTAAAACATCCTTTGCAAAGTTATTAGAGGATAAACGGTCGATATCTGAGGTAATGATGAATCAAATGTTTTTAAATGTTCATTACATTTTAAACAGTGAGATGCAGTTGATGGTTTTCCGTACCTCAGGTGGTGAAGGTAGTTCAACAGAAACTGTTGCCAGGTCTGAATCCAAATCCAGCTGGTGTGGAAGCTCTGAGACTTTACCTTCTCCTCCCTGAGCTCATCGCAGGACTCCAGAAACAACAAAGAACTGAACTTGCTAAAGCACTGGCCTCCAAAATCCTTGATCTGAATCCTGCTGCTCGCAAAGTGTTAGGTAAAGCTGGAGGACATTTACATCCTTTGTGTTTTTTGGCCTTGTTGTATTTATCTAAGTATTTGTATGATATATCCTCAGTGACGTACTGGTCCAAACTCCCCAACGATTGGCTCAAAGGCTTGGTGAAGTTGTTTCAGAAAGAATGTGCTGAGCTGATTGACCAGATTTCTCGCGGTGAAACCGAGCATGACTTTACTAGACGCTTGCAGAACTTTTTGCAGATACTTCAGATGCTCTATAAGGTGCCTTTTTTAAACATTTGATCTCAAGATAAAATGTAACCTTGTCATTGTATAATAGTTGTTTATACTTAACTGTCTCTGTTGTGAAGGTCTGTTGCACTAACCACAATGACATCACAAACAGTGATTTCATCATTCATGAGATCAACGAATTCCTAAATACGGTGAGAACCAAAGCAATAGTGAATTCTGTGTCACAAAGATATTTTTGGACAACAAACCAAAATACCAGAAATTTCTCTTTATCTTTACATCAATAGCTGCAAGCCACCGTGGCAGACCTGCAAGATATGTTTATTAGCTTTTGGCTCACAGAAGAAGATTTAGATGACATAGTGAAATTGAAAGATTACTACTTTGTGAGTATTGAAGTCTTCTGTCATGATACAAACGAATATTTCAGTGAGATTTGCATGACATTTTTAACGTTCTGTGTTCAATAACTAACAAATCTTAAAGTACTTCCATGGATTTTTCTTTCAGGGAATTATTGATGTATTGGTCAAGTTCCCTTTTGCAGCTGACACCGTATCTAAACGGACAATGTTTTGTGTAAGTCAGAGATGGATGTACATATGCCATACATACAGTACATATGCAAAATAACAAACCTGTATGATGTTCTTTCTTATGTGGGACACAAAATACACTCTTAGGCGCTGTTTACACTTAGTATTAAAGGGATACTCCACTTTTTTTGGAAATAGGCTCATTTTACAACTCCCCCAGAGTTAAACAGTTCAGTTTTACCGTTTTCGAATCCATTCAGCCGAGTTTCTGATATTTAGAAGAATATCAGTAACCAGACAGTTTCTGGTCTCATTGACTTCCATAGTATATATTTTTTCCTACTATGGAAGTCAATGAGACCAGAAACTGTCTGGTTACTGATATTCTTCTAAATATCAGAAACTCGGCTGAATGGATTCGAAAACGGTAAAACTCAACTGTTTAACTCTGGGGGAGTTGTAAAATGAGATTATTTCCAAAAAAAGTGGAGTATCCCTTTAAGATCAAAAGTTCAAAGAAATCAGGACAGAAGTGGTTGAAAGTGGACAAAAGAGACGGATTAAAACACCAGGTGTAAATGGGAATGTGTTTCCCTAATCTTGTGATCCAATCGCCCAAAACGCATCTTAACACCAAGTGTAAAAAGGGCCTTGTGGCTATTCAAACCACGTGAGCATCTTCACTATGAAAGCAATCTGGTCCAATGCGTTTTCGAATACCTCTAGAAGTGGTCGAAAGTGGACAAGCTCAAAACGTTTTAGACCCTGTTTACACCCGTTTAGCTTAGCGCCCAAAACGCATCTTAATACCAGGTGTAAACAGGGCCAAAGAAAAAAAAGATTCAGTGGGGTTCTATATAGAGCCCTAGGGTTCTTGACTCAATTTTAAAGAACCCTTTACGCCAAGAAGGTTCTATAAGGAGAAATGTCTTAAATAATTGCATACTCTCATGTTATTTAATTATTTTCTAGTGATAAAGTATGTTTACAAGCTGTTTGAGTCATACATTTTTTTTTAAATTAAAAAATGAATTAAAACTAAAGTAATTAATTGAAACTAAATCCATAAAATGATCTCATATTGGGAGCCCGTAAAAGGTTATGAAGTGCCTGACGGAACACTTAAAGGTTCCATATAGAACCTTTTCTTCTAATAGTGTATAGATTTTGAGAAATTCCTTTTTTTTGGACCACTCAATGGAGGTCAATGGGCATCAAAACTGTCTGGTTACCAGCATTATTCAGAATACTTGTGTTCTGCAGAAGAAAGAAAGTCATACAAGTTTGGAATGACACAAGTGTGAGTAAATGGTGACAGAATTTAAATTTTTTTGGTGGATTACCCCTTTAAAGCTAACATAATTATACTCTTCTTAGTGCTTGCAGGATGAGTCCACAGGGAGCTTTCCTGACCAAGAGATGTTCATGTTTAATTGCAACAATGTGTTGCGTGTAAACAGGGACTCACTGTTGACAGACACGCTAAAGTATCTCAAACAACAAACCCACTCATTTTTAAATCTATTCAAGGTAAAAGAATTACAGAATTGAAATCAGAGCTGAAATATCTGATATTGCATTTTACCTTTACACTGATGAAAACGTCTCCTGTACAGGTGGTGTTCATCGGGGAGAATGGAATAGATGGGAGTGGCTTATCGGCAGAATTCTTCTCCCTCCTTTCCAAGTCTCTTCTCAAATGGGAGAAAAAGGTGCTGGAGGTCCATGAGAATTCTTTGGTTTGGTTCAATCCTGATGTAAGCTCTACACCAAACACTCCTTATTCCTAGGCTTCTTATGTGGTCTGTCTTCCATATCTCATATGTGCTACGATGCTTGTGTCTTTTCAGCGCACGCAGTGTAATAAGGATTTTTACTATCTTGGCGTTATCTGTGGAATGGCGCTGTACAACCATCATTACGTGAACATTGACTTCCCACTGGCCTTGTTCAAGAAACTCCTCCAGCTGAGTCCCACTCTGAATGATCTGGAGGAACTGTCCCCTGTGGAGGCCAGGTAAACCATTTGATTTTACACATTTTAAGTTTCCCAGTGCTTTTACAGAGCTGATCATGGTTTAATTGTATTTTATGAATCCCACATTAGAAGTCTGAAAAGCCTTCTCGAGGAAGATGAGGACGTCGTGGATATACTCTTTTTGGATTTCACAGTAATACAGTCTATATTCACTTGTATAAAAGTGTACACAGCTGTTGTTTAAATGCTTACATGAGCCATTTACCTCTTTCAGGTCAAAGGGCAAGAGCTCATTCCAAACGGAGGTCAAATTCCAGTGACCAAAGTTAATAGGTAGTGTATCACTTGTTTAAAGCATAACTCTCGCCAAAATGCAACCTAGGGTCTTTTTGTTAATCTGCCCGAGGCAAGCTTTCGTTTAAAATAATTAGAATGGAGACGCCACTTTTAAGATTGACCGTATTTTCGTTTTCGGTCAGATTGCCTTTTGAATGGGAGTGCTTGGGGCACTTCTATGATAGCATCAAAATCACTATTTTTAAAACACTAAGAAGCCTCGACACAACATGAAACTTTGCTTGAAGTATCACCAGGAGCTCTACACATGAACTCGAGCATTGACAACATTGTTTGTGTACACAGAGTTTACTAAAGAGAAAGATTTTGAACAACTCACTGCAGCTGTGTCCGCCGGCATTTTGTTAGTCAAAAATAGTCGATCTCCGAATGCAACGTTACAGGGAGGAGAGTAAAGATGGAAAGCTCCTAAAGCTTAGTTCCATATAAATTCACGGATAATTTGTTGTTTTGTCTGTAGTGAAAATCAATATTGACCTTGTATTTGAAAAAGGATCCTCATATAAGAAGCAATACTAAAATTCAGAGTCCATTCATTCGCATTCGGAGATCGACTATTTTTGACTGTCAAAATGCCGATGACCAGAAACAACAACAGCTGCAGTGAGTTGTTCAAAACCTTTCTTTTTAGTAAACTCTGTGTACACAAACAATGTTGTCAATGCTCGAGTTCATGTGTAGAGCCCCTGGTGATACTTCCAGCAAAGTTTCATGCTGTGTCGAGCCTTCTTAGTGTTTTAAAAATAGCGATTTTTATGCTATCATAGAAGTGCCCCTAGCACTCCCATTCAAAAGGCAATTTGACCGAAAACTAAAATACGGTAAAACCAGAGAATGTCTAATAGGAAGAGAATTGGCACTCTCTGCTTACTTCCGGTTTCTGGACTGGCTGCAGTAACACGTCTCTGTCCATGCGGGGGCGCTCGCAGGCGAGTGCAGAATGAATGGAGGTCTATGGCGAAAAACCCTCAAAATCCACTTTTCTCAGGATATAATTTTTTGTCTAGTAATTTGAATGTTGTATTCGAAAGGCGATGCAAAGAAATTACACATTGCTGGGTGTTAGATTTTTTAGAGTCTCTTATTTGGTTTAAAAAGTCTTTTAAAATGTCAATGACAGAATGCTGACGTCATTAGCAGAATGCTAGCGTGTTATGGGCAACAACAACTCAACCTGTAAGAAATCAAAAGGACATAAGTACTCCTTCATTCAACTTTCGACCTATAACCCATGTTGAACTTGCAAAACCTACAATAAAATCTGAGATTTCACAACGGCAATCGGGTGAAAGAGATACATTTAGCCGTCTAGCCCCATTGACTCCCATTCATTCTGCACTCGCCCGCGATCACCTCCAGTGGAATTCTAATGGAACTGCAACCAAGGTCGATACAATGGGGCTAATAGGAAGTGCCAAGGCTCTCCGTAGACGGGCTCTGGTAAAACTTAAAAGTGTCATTTCCATTCTAATTATGCTTTTAAACGAAAGTTTGCCTCGGGTAGATTAACAAAAAGACCCTAGGTTGCATTTTGGCGAGAGTTACGCTTTTACTAACCTCATCCTTCCCTCGCACTCCGTAACAAATACTTCCCTCGCAGGTAAAAATGACCCGAACATTTTTTTTTTTCAGAAAGTTTATTTCATTTCATTTTGATAATATTTTTTCCGACTATCTATCTATCCGTCTGTCTGTGTCTGTCTGTCTATCTATTTATCTGTCCCTCCATCCATATTTTTGTCTATCTATCTATCTATCTATCTATCTATCTATCTATCTATCTATCTATCTATCTATCTATGCATCCGTCCATCCATCTGTCTGAATATCTATCTTAAAGGGATAGTTCACTTTGAAATTAATTTTTGATATGTTTTAGCTTACCTCAATATCTTTTTATATTTTTAGGTCAAACCGTTCTTGTCTGTCAGTCATATAATGCATGTCGATGGTCACTGTCTCAAAACACAAGCACAGAGTCCAAATTAAAACAATTCCCCACGTCCAAATGAAACAATTCCCCATCATAAGTACACATTGATGGCCTAAGACACGAAACGAGCGGTTTGTGTGAGAAAACGAACAGTATTTATATCGGTGTTATCTCTTGAAAACAGCACACGTCCAAATGATCTGACGGCGCGGGCGGGTATAGATATATAAATAGATGTCGCCTTGGCTACGGTTTCGTTCCAATGAACTGCAGTAGCGAAGGCGACTCTAGTGCATACATCTATACCCGCCAGCGGGCGGGTATAGATGTATACACTAGATGTCACTTGGCTACGGTTTCGTTCCAATGAACTGCAGTAGCCAAGGCGACATCTATGTATATATCTATACCCGCCCGCGCCGTCAGATCATTTGGACGTGTGCTGTTTTCAAGAGATAACAACGATATAAATACTGTTCGTTTTCTCACACAAACCGCTCGTTTCGTGTCTTAGGCCATCAATGTGTACTTATGATGGGGAATTGTTTTAATTTGGACTCTGTGCTTGTGTTTTGAGACAGTGACCATCGACATGCATTATATGACTGACAGACAAGAACGGTTTGACCTAAAAATATCAAAATTGAAACTGCTGCTGAAACAAAGACACCTACATCTTGGATGCCCTTGAGGTAAGCTAAAACATATCAAAAATTAATTTCAAAGTGAACTATCCCTTTAACTCTTCAAGACAGCCAGACTTTTTGATTTTATTACACATCTCTCAAGCTTGTCTTGATTTTATTTTATTTATTTTTTGCAGACAGAAGTACGTGGATTTGTATGTGGACTTTGTTTTCAACAAGTCTGTGAAGAATCAGTTCAAGTATTTTTCAAGAGGTTTCTCTGAGGGCTGCCCGCTCGATATCTGGAGCATGTTCCACCCTGAAGAACTGCAGGAGCTTCTCCACGGCTCCCCTAAATATGAATGGCAGGAGCTTCACCAGGTAAATGTATTAGCAGAACTTGCAAATTTGTTAAAAGAATTTAACAAGTATTTAAGACTTTATCTGCTCTGTCTTCAGTCTGCTTCCTATGAAAGATGTTCTGCCTCTGATGAGCTTATCATGAACTTCTGGACTGTTTTCTTTGAGTTCTCTGAAGAGAACAAGAAGAGGTTTCTGAGTAAGCTTAAACATGAATTTATTTATTTAAGAAAAATGTATGCATCTACAACATCATATGGACATTTAAGGATTGTTATTTTTATTGCCTCACATCCTCGCTCTACCTATTTTTCTTCAGTGTTCTTGTATGGATCGGACCGTGTACCTGTGGGAGGTTTCTCAAAGCGTTCTCTGAAGATTTATCAGTTAGACGATCCTGATCCAGACCACCGTTTGCCAGAGGCCCAGACCTGTTTTGGCAAATTAATTCTTCCCAAATACAGCAGTATCAACACACTTCGCAACAAGCTAGTACATGCAATCCACTTTTGTGAGGTTTTTGGACGAGGATGAACATCCCTCAATGTTCCAAACCTCCAAGGTTCCTCAAAATATACAAAATAAGCGTATGTTGTTAAAACTTGTAGGTTATCTGTTTTTAAAATGTTACATGAACTATGTGATTCTTTCCCTGAGCATCTTTCAGTCACAAGTTTGAAATATAGATGCAACACAGTTCAGTCGATTTAAATATTTATCTTAAAACTGTAAATAATTGTAAATAAACAGTATAGATGTCAGAATTACAGTATGAATATTGTGTTTTTATATATTTTTAAATGACCTTTCATTGTTCATGTGTTACAGATGGGGGAATAACTGAAATAAGGCATTTTGTTATTATTATTATCATATATAATATGATGCATTGATGCATGTATTCTGGTATGTCACCTCATGACCTTATTATATGTCCTGTTATTTGGTGGTTCTTCAAATCTTCAAAAATTAAGTGTTTCTTAATTGCTTTGACTCAATTCTCAAATGAGGAATATTTTCTCTCAAAACAAATAAGCTAAGATTGCTGAACAACAATTTGTTTCTTGGTCACATTAGATTTGAATTTCTCATTGATTTAAGCAAATTGCATGTTTTGGCACATGTATGCAAAAGTGTCAGTGTCAACAAAAAAAGAGAAAAAACATGACATTTGAAAATATTACCATGGTGAAAAAAACACACATTTTGACCAGTGTGGCTCACACACGATGACAAAAGCACTTTTTTTGTTTTGGTGGCATTGGCCAATTTACTGACACAATAACTATCATGAAATAAACGTTTTGGATGTTACATTTTGCAGACATGATGCAATAGAATTGTTGCAGCAGAAATAGTTGTGACATTTGCACTTACAGTTTAGAGAATTTTACGACTGTTAAAAAATAAAATAAAAAAATATTGCAAAAGAAGAGATGAAGTCTTATATAGGCAGGTGTTTTTTTCTGACTAATGCAATACCAGCTTTATCCAGCAGACGTCAAACTTGTCCTGTTTTTGGTGGAGCTCGTTCAGGTTTGATTCAATTAACAGCAGGTGTTTCTTGTCACACTGATGTTGCTACTACAAATGTCCTGAGATGGAGGGACAGCCTCAGAGAATTAAGCAAAGAAACGGTAGAGATGTGGCTGAACTGTCTTCTGGTTGTTTTTCTCAGCTCTAATCATTTAGTATACTCGCTCCAATCTGAAGATGCTGACACTGATATTGATATTGATATTGACCTTGACCCAGAGGAGGAATGGGAGTCGATGGAACGTTTCACACTAAGCCCAGATGATGATGATGATGATGATGATGACGACGATGACGATGACGACAGTGGTGACAGTGATGGATTTATGCCACAATTCAAAGCTGGTTCACCGGACTCAAAACCATTTCATGTCAAAACCGATTTACCAGACTCAAAAACAGTTCAAGACAAATACAGTTTATCAGGCTCAAAACCATTTCATGTCAAAACCGATTTACCAGGCTCAAAACCATTTCATGTCAAAACCGATTCATCAGACTCAAAACCAGTTCGAGACAAAAACGGTTTATCGGACTCAAAAAGATTTCAAGTCAAAAACGGTTTATTGGCCTCAAAACCACTTCTTCCGCTAACGCTACCGGGGTCGGTACGTATACAGGCATCTATGCTGTATAAAGAACTTTTCACCCCAGAAAGGGACAGTAGGCTTAGGCCTGTGCCTCCGCTGCTCAGATCAATACTTCTGGCCGAAACGGCCGATGTGAAACCTAAGAAACCTGTCTCTGATCCGAATATCGAGGTGATGTGTTACATGGACCGGATTCACGTGAAAGTGCGGAGAAGTTTGTTTGCCGACCCCAGCGCATGGAAAAACCTGAAGCTAGGAACGTGTGCTGTCAACAAAGGCTCAGATACTCATTATCACTTTTTGTACTATCTGAAAGGATGTGGCATACAACGAGGGGTAGGTGACGGCATTTTCTTTTTATCGCTTCCCCCCTCCACCCCCGTCAATAGACCTTATTCAGAGCAGCGCCATGGCAGGTATGAAAGCGAGGCTGTGTTTTCAATGGCATCACACAGCTCATTTTGTCTGAGAAATTTCTCTGAAAGATATTTTTGTAGTGTTTCGTCAGCGGAACAATCCAAAAACACTGTACAACCCCATCCCTCACGGCCAAGCTTTCATCCCCTTTAAAAATCAAAGATGGCTCTGCTGTGAATGGACCCTTTTATGACCATAGACTATGACGCGTTTTAACAGTCATCATCAGCATCGTAAGTCATGTAAAGGTTTTATATTTTCAAATTTTAAGTAGCCTACATTTATAATACTATACTTAGTATAAGTTTTATATTTTTATAAATAAGATTATTATACTTTTTTCTATATATATATATATATATATATATATATATATATATATATATATATATATATATATATATATATATATATATATATATATATATATATATATATATATATATATATATATATACGCTGCTGAGGGTGTTTCTAATACAGTGGCTGTCGGGAGTGACAGTAAAGTTTTGACATTTCTCTCTTTGACTGCTGTTATCAATCTCTCTATTTTTCCCTCTTTTGGAAAGTTGTAAAAACACTGTTGGAGTTATTTTGCTTTCTGATGAAATGGGAACACAAATATTTTTAATGTAGTCTCTCACTCACTGCTATAGAAGTTTACCCATGTAAAGTGAAAAGGGTCGAGTCAAATGCACTTTTTTGGTGATGTGATATATCGTTTTATTTCAGGAGGATGCAGATCGTGTGATTTACTCGAACATGCTCCACTATATGTCAGATGACACCGATCTGATTGTGAGGGAACAGCCGTTTAGGGTGCCTATTCGATGTAGCTACACAAAGTAAAAAATGGTTTAAATTTCTAGTAGGCTACATTTTTAAAGCGTTAATTGTGTTAAATGTAATTGAGTGGCTTCTTTTGTTTCTCAATTTAAGGTTCCATCGCTCTTATAAGGTAGGATTCTTACCCCACATAGCAGGTGGAATCTTGCACAAGACCATACATACTCAAACAGGGCCCACACTTGATGCAATGGATGGTATGTTATAAGTAATCTGTTTTCACTTTCAAGTAACTTATGTTGTAATGTACCTGTAAATTCCTTTTCTAGCTGAATTTTTATATATATATATATATATATATATATTCAAAAGTTTGGGTCACAGTTAGACACTTGGAAGAGAATTAAAAAATCACTCTTACCTTTTCTTTGTGAGGTAACTTTACAACTTTGTCATGCTGAACACAAAGCTCTATAAACCGCTGTACAGCTCATAATACAAATGCTACAAGTGCCTCACAGTGTGTTTGTTTGGGACTGGTCAAAACTATATTTTGTGACTAATCACCATTATGCCACAAATTCTGTAGATTGAGGTTAGTTTGTACTGAACTGGTAATATTACGTATGAAAACTGATTTGTTTGTGCCTTCAGCGTCTTGGAACTTGCTTCCGGCTGGCCAGAGCTTTGACCTTGGAAAACCTGTCTGCTTTGAAGCTAAAAGTCCCAGCAGGGGAACAAGAAAACGACTGTACCTGAACAGTTGTTTTGTCACTTCCAGTCCAAGCGCTTGGTCGGCGGATAAATATTCTGTTGTTGAGAATTATGGGTAAATATATCTACATGCTTATTTATAAAACGAAACAAGCACATTGTTGCGTTTTAAATACCATTAAGGTTGACTGTAGGTTAGATTTACTTTGTTCGGTTCATAGAGCTTCATGATTCAGGATAAACTAAACAAAATACCCTCAAATTTACTAGAGGTTCTGACAAAATGATAATTGCTGCAGTCTATTTAAAAAAGCTTAATTTGAATGTCCAATTTAAAAAAAAAAAAAAAAAAAATTGGTTTGAATTATTCGATTATTTTAAACTTCACTTGTTTCATTACTGGATGAGTCCGCATTTTGAAACTAATGTCTTGAATTCAGTGACAAATACAGTTTAACGATCACATGCTGGTGTAATGATGTAATTGATACAATCGTTATTTTAAGAGTCAAGTTACTCCAAAGGTGTGGGGTTTTTTTTTTTTTTTTTTTTTTTTGTGTAGTACAGTAGACTGTTTATATCCAAACTAATCACAAAAGTACTGGGATAATTTGAATGTTTGTAATCAGCAAATCTTTAAGAATGCAGGTGTTTAATTTGAGATCGGAATCTTAACGATTAATTGTGCAGCTCTATTGTTTTACTTGGTTATGTTGTGGTAAAGCGAGATTATTGGAATTTTCATTTTGTTCCAACTTTATCTCTGTATAGATGCCTGGTGGACAGTAAGAAAAGCGCTCTGACAAAGTTCTACACCAGTGATGACATGATGACTGTGAGACTTTGTGTGGGAGCTTTTCTGTTTAAAAACATGGTTTCCCTGCCACAGTCCACAAAGGTATAAAATGTGTTTTTTTTTTTTTTTTTTTTTTTTTATATACATGTTTGGCTTGTTGACCTTCTTTAAAAATCCCCTCTTTTCTTGATAGACCATGTATTTGCATTGTGAGTTGGACTTTGGACCAGAGACTCCTACACCTAGTGCCAAGTCATGCATGTATAACAAACACACCAAGATGTGAGTTTACAAGCACAAATTTATTCCCAAAATTTCTTTTCCAATGATGGGATCTCCCGTGCATATCGAGAGTAAAGGTGCAGCAAGCAAACACTGTTATTTAAAATGACACAAACAAACAAGCCCCTACTCCAATGGATCACACCCCTATCTTGATAGCTCTGACTCCAAATTCATGAACAGCAATGCACAGGCAACCATCCCCCATGACCCCCCCCCCCCAATGAGTGGACACGCCCATTACTGCTGATTGGCTACAAGTGTTTTAGTGCTCTGTCCAATTCACTTTTATCAGCATTTCTCAAAAAATCGCTTATTGTACCTTAAGACTTTAAATGTATCCATGACTGTAATTTGTGTGCTTTAGGTGGACTGAGCTGTACGGTGATGATTCTGTCTGTAAATGCTGTGCATCTCATTGTCCTGCTTCTCCAAGGGTGTCTGGTCAGTGATAGATTTGTTTCCCAAATGAAGTTTGATTTGCTCGAATTGCTTTCTCGCTGACAAATGTTTTTCTGTCTCTTAACAGGTAAGTCATTGATCACCAGTGAGTCCTGGGAATTGAAGATGGGAAGGGAATTGAAGATGGGAAGGGAAACCCCATCACCAGAGGAGCCCATGCTGGAGTTCCCTTTAGATGGCAATGATGAGTCTTCCTGGGAATCAGATGATTATTAAGAGGATGTCTTTTACAGATGGCAGACGTTTTAAGTTGGATCATAGAATGACGCTGTTATAGTCCATGTGGTTATGCCTTGTCAAGCTAATGTAATAAAACTGAATTCATTAATACTTTCTGTTCCTTTTTTTTTTTTCATCCTAAGATAAACATTTGAAATGGCACATACAATCTCAAATTAAATGGTGCTTTTACAGAACATTTCTTACTGATCCATATTCGTGTATTAGCGCTGGCATGTTTCTAATCATCTCCATTAAGTGTCTGTTGGTTTTTAAGTATAGCTCATTGTTTGATAAAGGTAGAAACAAGTTAATGGGCTTTCCTGCTCTAAACTCTTCGGGAAATCCAATTTCAGTAGGAATTAAAGGGTTCCCAACCAGAGCGTGGTTAAACACTTTAGCGTTGATTTTCTGTTGGAGGAAAGTCAGCAGATCATTTAGCCTCAGAACTATCTGCTCAGGGTCCCAAGATGAGGGCGTGTTGACAAGAAGATGCAGCAGTGCGTTCTTCAAGTGGTAGCTTGTTAGCCCGCATTGTCCTGTCAGGTCAATTTGGTGTTTGTGTAGGAAGGAGAGGATCTGTAGACAATGAATATGGCAAGCATTGTCTGGAAGAGTTTTGGTTACATGCTTTAGGAGGGCGTTTTCGTAGCGTCCAAAACACATGGGCCAATGGGTATCAGAAAATGTGGCAGAGGGAAGATAGGAGATCAGATGTACCTCTGAGTCTTTAAACCTGACCACAGGAGTGAGGCTGAACAGGATGGCCTGTCCTGACCTAAACTTAACTTTGAGACTTCCAGGGTTTTCACGATTCTGGAATATTAGCTCAAACTCGTATTTGTGGCTGATCTCTTTCCATGCTTTCATAATGGCTGTTTTAAACCACTTCACAACATGTGTTTTTGCAAGATATGAGCTGTTCTCTTGGCATAGAAGGTCAATAATGTTACTTTCAGCCACATGATCCTCTTTTTTGTTATCTGGATGTAAAAGGCACAACATATCATCGTCATCTAGGTTGGAATTGTTGCAAGGGCAGATTGAACTGGCACTGCCTTTGACCATCTTGACTTTGCAATAGTGGTTGGTTGAAGAACCTCTACTTTCTTTCAAAAGCTCAAACTCGAAGCTATACAGCTTTGGTGGGATGATGGGTATGTGTATGTCGCACATGACGCTCTTCTTTGAAGCCCATTGCTCGTATAAGCTGCCAACGCCAACAAAGTCCGCAATCTCCAAGTCTGAACCTGCAGTGCTCATATTTCTCACGGTTTTCAGAAGGTCGTTCACAAAACCCTCTACAAACTCACAAGTTTGCCAGCTGTAACTGGGTGTAACCAGGACATGGAAGTTGGTTAAAGTCGTGTTATCAATATTAGAAGCTAGTGAGGAGATGCTCAGACATCGTGTCTTCCATTGTAGTTTGGAGGTTTTTTCCAGAACCTTTTTCAACACACGCAAAAATGAAATCAAGGAGAGTGTCTTCCAAAAGTACCAGCTTAAGGTGTCCTCTTGATCACTAGATTGTTTCTCTTGAGGTATCACTGTCAACCTTTCGCTTGAAGTTGTTGTTTTTTGGTCGATGAGTAAACCCTGATCACGATGGGTGTCAATCTGGTCGCTTTGTGGCTTTTCCGGCTGTGTCGCATCCCCCTGAGAGACATTCTGGTCCACAGTAGACCCTGACAGATCCACATTGACTTCTTCATGTGTTAGGCCTTCCTTTGGCATATGCACTGTCCATTTGTCTTTGTCAATATCCAATATTTCCTGGTCATCTGGTGCAAACGCCTTTTGGCGGAAGTCGTTTTGCTCTCCCACTGGGGACATTTGCTCCTCGTGCTGCACTGTGGTCTTGACATTTGGCGTAATTTGTTGAACATCTGACGTGTCCCCCTCTCTTCTTGGCATCCTGTGATGATTTTGTGGCACTTCCTGATTTGAATGTGGCAGTTCATTGGAAACAGCGTGCTCCCCTTGCTCCAGCTTTGCTCCCTCCTCCAGAAGAACAAGCTCATGGTTTTGCATGCTCCCTGTGATGTCGTCATCTTGGTCGTGAGAGACATTGTGATCCTTTGAGAGCAGCAGACTGATGACGATGACACACACACGTAGAAACGTGTCCTCCATCCTGTGAATGAAAAAAGTTTCTTCCTCTTCACAAAGGTGTATTTTGTCTATTGAAGTATTTGAAAAACCACAAGCTACATCATTACTGACAATAAAGAATAAAGTAACAATTGCGTAACAGGATGCTTTAGAAATAATCTAGTATAATATATTACTGCTCTGTAGTTCCGGTAGCACTTGTGTATGTCATTCTCAAATATTATTTAATTTACATTATCCTTATTGATTAATGCACATCTTTAATATCATAAAATAACTTACCTCTATACCTCTGTAATATCACACCTTTCAGCACAGAAAACAGAGACTCGGTGTAAAGCTGAAAAGATAAACAGGCTGAAAATGTTTGGGGTTTTTTGCTTCTCACACAGGATGTAGCCTACACTGTCAGAGTTTGAGTTTGACAACACACTTCCTGAATACAGAGGTACAACCCCTTCCTCTTTTTTAAATATACACCAGTGAGCGGTGACATACCTCTACATGCAAAGAAATATGCAAGTGTGAACGATTGCTCTGTTTGAACCAAAAAATGTAGTATGAATCACTCAGTTATTGACTGTTAATGCATGTAATCAGTAATGCTTATTAAACTATTTACTATTTATAAATAGGGCTGTTTTAATTACAGAACTGTTATAAGCAAATTAATTTCTTGAAATAAAAAGGGCAGGTGAAGTAAGATCTTGTAATAAAGAATGCGATGCATATTTTTCACCATTGTGATTAGTATACGACAAGATATATCGACATTTTATATATACAGATAGCTGAGGTTGATGTGTCTGTAATCAAGCATTTGCAAACTGTTTTTAATTAAAAACTTTGATATTGTCTTTAATGTGCTTTTAAGAGTCAGTTTGATACATATAATAATTATGATCCTTTAGCTATACCATCCTTTTAAAAACGTGGTTTAAATTAGTGATGTTATGGTGTTGTGCTGTTTTTGAAAAAATCGACTCCAGCTAAGGAGAAGAATCGATTCTAAAGCTTAGGAATTGATGAATCAATTTTTTTTCTTTTGACTGTCAGCTCAACCCTTAATATATACACTCACCTAAAGGATTATTAGGAACACCATACCATGTTTGACCCCCTTTCGCCTTCAGAACTGCCTTAATTCTACGTGGCATTGATTCAACAAGGTGCTGAAAGCATTCTTTAGAAATGTTGGCCCATATTGATAGGATAGCATCTTGCAGTTGATGGAGATTTGTGGGATGCACATCCAGGGCACGAAGCTCCCGTTCCACCACATCCTAAAGATGCTCTATTGGGTTGAGATCTGGTGACTGTGGGGGCCATTTTAGTACATTGAACTCATTGTCATGTTCAAGAAACCAATTTGAAATGATTCGAGCTTTGTGACATGGTGCATTATCCTGCTGGAAGTAGCCATCAGAGGATGGGTACATGGTGGTCATAAAGGGATGGACATGGTCAGAAACAATGCTCAGGTAGGCCGTGGCATTTAAATGATGCCCAATTGGCACTAAGGGGCCTAAAGTGTGCCAAGAAAACATCCCCCACACCATTTCACCACCACCACCAGCCTGCACAGTGGTAACAAGGCATGATGGATCCATGTTCTCATTCTGTTTACGCCAAATTCTGACTCTACCATCTGAATGTCTCAACAGAAATCGAGACTCATCAGACCAGGCAACATTTTTCCAGTCTTCAACTGTCCAATTTTGGTGAGCTCGTGCAAATTGTAGCCTCTTTTTCCTATTTGTAGTGGAGATGAGTGGTACCCGGTGGGGTCTTCTGCTGTTGTAGCCCATCCGCCTCAAGGTTGTGCGTGTTGTGGCTTCACAAATGCTTTGCTGCATACCTCGGTTGTAACGAGTGGTTATTTCAGTCAAAGTTGCTCTTCTATCAGCTTGAATCAGTCGGCCCATTCTCCTCTGACCTCTAGCATCAACAAGGCATTTTCACCCACAGGACTGCCGCATACTGAATGTTTTTCCCTTTTCACACCATTCTTTGTAAACCCTAGAAATGGTTGTGCGTGAAAATCCCAGTAACTGAGCAGATTGTGAAATACTCAGACCAGCCCGTCTGGCACCAACAACCATGCCACGCTCAAAATTGCTTAAATCACCTTACTTTCCCATTCTGACATTCAGTTTGGAGTTCAGGAGATTGTCTTGACCAGGACCACACCCCTAAATGCATTGAAGCAACTGCCATGTGATTGGTTGATTAGATAATTGCATCAATGAGAAATTGAACAGGTGTTCCTACTAATCCTTTAGGTGAGTATATATATATATATATATATATATAG
This sequence comes from Rutilus rutilus, assembly GCF_951802725.1. Taxonomy (NCBI): domain Eukaryota; kingdom Metazoa; phylum Chordata; class Actinopteri; order Cypriniformes; family Leuciscidae; genus Rutilus; species Rutilus rutilus. Next base: position 40,172,048 of record NC_140210.1, on the reverse strand, counting down.
ATATATACATATATATATATATATATATATATATATATATATATACAGGTGCTGGTCATAAAATTAGAATATCATCAAAAAGTTGATTTATTTCTAGAATTCAACTTAACAGGTGAAACTAATATATTATAGACTCATTACATGCAAAATGAGATATTTCAAGCCTTTATTTGTTATAATTTTGATGATTGTGGCTTACAGCTTATGAAACCCACGAAATCAAAATCTCAGAAAATTTGAATATTACATGAAATCACACAGTAATTACACAGTGATACCATGGTCATTGAACCAGGTTTTGGTTATTTTTGGCAGTGTGGGCAGGTACAAATCCTGCTGGAAAATGAAGTCAGCATGAAGTGCTCTGAAAATGTCCTGGTAGACGGCTGCGTTGACTCTGGATTTAATAAAGCACAGTGGACCAAAGTCCTCTTTTCTGATGAGAGCAAAGTTTGCATCTCATTTGGAAACCAAGGTCCCAGAGTCTGGAGGAAGAATGGAGAGGCACACAATCCAAGATGCTTGAAGTCCAGTGTGAAGTTTCCACAGTCTGTGTTGGTTTGGGGAGCCATGTCATCGGCTGGTGTTGGTCCACTGTGCCGTCCACTCAACGCAGCCATCTACCAGGACATTTTCAGAGCACTTCATGCTTCCTTCATTTTCCAGCAGGATTTGCACCTGCCCACACTGCCAAAAGAACCAAAACCTGGTTCAATGAATTTTTAAAAATCTATCAATCGATTTTTAAAAATAGAGTTGATTTAATTCATTAATAACACAGCAGTGTTCATCAAGCATCAAAAGTTTTCCAGCAACTGCACTGGAACCTAAAACTCAATTTGAATAGGGTGAGGCAATACCTTTGCATGTGCTTTGAACCACTGCCTGTTACCATGGTTTTACCAGGTATGTAAATACATGCAGTCTGTGTACTTCAAATAACACAAAGACTTTTGTGCATTGAAACTGAAATCCCAATGTTTGGAGGGACAAAAATATAAACAGACGGAAGATCAACAGATCACTCACCTTTATGAACTGAGAATTGATTGTCGGTCGACGGATTAATATTTGGCTAAATTCTGTAAGTAGACTGAGTTTATCTCACTCTGACGTTTTGCTAATGTTATATTTAAGACTGTTTTTAATAATTTAGTTAGCGTGTTGTAACCCTATTTACTTGGTCTTACAGTTCATCAGTGCACATTACACTCATAAAAAAATATTTAGGCCTAAATTTAAGATTTATGTATTTGAATTGCATAAATAAAGTCCATCCATTTGGATTACATAGTTTTTAAATGCACAATAATCAGGTTATATATCATGAATAAATCCAATATCTTACAATCTCATGCATTTCAAATTAATTTAATATTATGCTTGTTCCACAGCTAGCCATATTTAAACCATGTTCATACTTTTTAACCGAATACATTTAATTGTTTCACAAAGCACAGATTTATGTTGATTCTAAGCTATTTGAATACATGCATTTGAATTTCGAAAATATGATTATTTAAATAAAATCAAATATATGCAAATTGTTGTAATAAACTATGCTATAATATGAAAGTGCTGAAATCTTGTCTGTTTCATTTACTGTATGTATGACTGACAAATATGCATCACATAAAGTGTATCGTTTGTGTATGTTAAAACTGTTTAATCCAAATAGATGCAAATTTAACATGCAATTCAAATACATACATCTTAAATGTGTTTGAATGAGAAAAAAATATATATTAGTAGTCATCCTTTATATTATTAATTCCCAATGGATATTTTTCCCAATTAAAAAATCCATTTATGGAAGTAAAATTGGTTTCATGTTGGCTTTAAGGGTCCAATTTTATAAAAAAGCTTTTATGAAAAACATGAAATATCAGTGGTGATCTTTAAGTAACCCATTTTCTTCTCTCACAGGTTAATATCAGGATAGACCTACCAACATATCAAAATGGATAAGTTCCGTATGATGGCCCAGATCCTCCAGACCAACCAAGAGTCTTTTATGAACGGCATCTGTGGCGTCATGGCCCTGGCTAGTGCTCAGCTCTACACATCTTTTGAGTTCAACTGTCCCTGTATCCCTGAATTTAACTACTCCTATGGGATCAGTATGCTGGTTATTCCACCTATATGGTTCTTCCTTTTGGGTTTTGTACTGAACAACAATGTCTCAATGCTGGCGGAGGAGTTGAAAAGGCCCATAGGACAGCGGAGGAAGGACCCTAAGGTCCTGCGCTACATGTGCGTGTCCATATCCCAGCGATCGCTCATCGCTCCAGCGGTTTGGATCTCAGTGACTCTAATGGATGGTAAAAGCTTTCTGTGTGCCTACAGTATGGACCTGGAACTTTCCGAGTTTGGCAAAAATGTAAGTGGATATGGACTGTCTCAAGAGGAACTTATACGAACACTGGCCAAAATTCCATGCAAGCATATATATGATGGCCAACACATTCTATCGAGAGAAGCCGCGGTCATATACATACGCTGTATTTCACAGGTACTGTATGTTGATCCACTGTATGCTTGATATTAATTCAAAGTAGTATAGTAAGACTCAAAAAAAAAAAGTTCTAGAAGTCTAAAGAGTCATAATCCTTAAACCAAATCTAAATCATACTAGGCTACTCATAATCCAAAAGAGAGTTCCTACTTATTTTATTTTGACCAACTGCAATAAAATAAAAATGAAAAACTTTATAGACTATAGATATAGAAAAAAGAATAATAAACATGACAAAAACACACAAACTCAAATAAAATGAAATAAAAATAATGAAAATAAATAATAAAACTGTAATAGTATCTCAATGATATGAGATAACACTTCAGAAAATCAAAAGCAGTGATCAGATGTTGTTACTGTGGAAAAGATGGAAAATACCATTGAATATATAGATATTTTTTTTCTAAGGCACGTTTATAAAAGCTACTTAAATTTCCTAATTGAACTAAGGTCTAATCCTGGCTTAATCTAAGCCCTGTCTGTGAAATCAGGCCAAAATATCATTCGTTTAGATGGAAATACCACTGTTACTAATTCATATTTGTTTGTCTATATTCTAAATGTTCCAGGCTTTTGGATGGCTGTTCTTGTTGATCATCACAATCGTTGCGTTTTTGATCAGAGCCATTCGGCCCTGCTTCAACCAGGCCGCCTTCCTCAAAACCAAATACTGGTCTCACTACGTAGACACAGAGCGCAAGATGTTTGATGAGACTTGCACAGAACATGGCAAAAGTTTCGCCAAGGTTTGCATCAAGCAGTACTTTGAGGATATTAGCGGTGAGATTCAGAGCTTCCATGATCATTCACGTGGAGATGATAGTGATGATGACGACGATAAACCCGACACCGAAGAAGACAAACTGTTGGGGATTCGTCGCCAGGACACCATGAACAAGCTGCTGTGGGACTGGCACAAGTGCAAACCTGCGCTGAGTCTAAGAAAGTGTGGATATGCTAGCACTGGACAAAATGGAGATTGTAGCATGAATGCTAACGATAAGCAAGATGGACGTGACTGTGATAACACTGACCGTAGTGCGGGGGAAAAAGGTTGCAAAAGTGGTTATGTGAATAATGGCCTTGATGTTGGCCAAAGCGATTCGGGCAGGGGATATGATAATGCTAGCTTTAGTGTGGACCAAAATGTTTTTACAAAAAGACATAGCAATAGCACGAGCCAAAATGGATTAATGAATGGTGGCGTTCCTTCTTCATGCAGTGCTCAAAAGAAAGCATGTGCAGTGTATTATAGTAAGGTCTGAGTCTGAGATATATCTTTGTCAGGGACAAGAAATCCTAATATAGGACTAGCAGAGGCGGACAGAGTACACAGCTTCATTACTTGAGTAAAAGTACAGATACCCCTTGCTAAATTTTACTCAAGTACAAGTAAAAGTACTACAGTCAGATGTCTACTTAAGTAAAAGTACTAAAGTACTTGTTTTTAAAAGTACTTGAGTATCAAGAAGAGTACATTTTCTAAATATTGCATTACTACTGCCACAGTGCTTACATTGGTAAACACAGCAAACTCTTGAAGCGAAAACTATCATTAACTTGTTCAGAAAATTGAAATAGTCTGGCGAGGTGGGGCCACGGGTTGGCACATTCCTGGGATGCAATATTTTTTTTCCCCAGGATGGTAGGGGAAGACTCATGAATATTCATTAGGGAAGTCATCCCTGATTTGTCTAATGACCTACCCCTAACCCCACCCCTAAACCTACCCATCACTGGGGGTCTTATGACCTCCATAACCCCGCCCCTAAACCTACCCGTCACTGGGGTTAAGACCAATCAGGGATGACTTCCCTAATGAATATTCATGAGTCTTCCCCTCCCATCCTGGGAAAAAAAATATCGCTCCCGGGATGGACCTGCTACGTCTTCATCTATTGTTTCGTCCATGGTTTCGTCTCTTATCTAAATCTGACCATGGAGTTGACTTTGGCGGAAAGCTGAAGGTGATTGCTGATAGGCTGTCCCAATCAGTGGCGCCTGCACAATCCAATCACGTTTGAGAGGGTTTCCGAGATGTTTCTTTTTTCTTTTTTTCTTTTTTAGAAGAAGTAACGGGTACTCACAGTTATGGATAGAAATGTAGTGGAGTAAAGAGTACAATATTTGCCTCTCAAATGTACTTGAGTAAAGTCATGAGTACTCCCCAAAAATGATACTTGAGTAAAGTACAGATCCCTCAAAATTGTACTTAAGTACTGTACCCAAGTAAATGTACTCAGTTACTGTCCGGCTCTGAGGACTAGGAAGTCATAATATATTGCTTTATGTTGTCTTACAGTCCCCCTTTGGTGAAAATCTAGTTTTTAATGTTGTTTATATGTTTATGTGGTGCTTTTAATATGATTTATGGTCCAACACAATGCATGTCACATACACACAAATGAAGGGGTGACCAATGTACAACATTCTCAATATGACACACACACAAACAAACAAAGCATTCAATGAGCCTATAACAGAGCTGTTTTTTTTTTTCAATAAAAAGTCACTCACACATACAAAAACAAAGAATTGAATGAGCCAATGACCTTTTTTTTATTTTATGTTCCAATCAACCACCTGTGCACGCACACACAAACACACACATGCGCACAAGTGCATGTAAACATTATAACTATGATTATTGCTTGTTCTTATCTGTTTATTCTTACCTAACACTTACTTTTTTGAGTTATTGTTATGTTTGTTCTTTCTTAGTCTCACCTAACACAGATATATATATATATATATTTTTTTAAATTACAATTTTAACTTGTGTTGTGATAAAGTCAAAAACTTAAGTGCTTCAATTCGTACTACAGCCTTCTAGTGGCTACTGATATTATTGTTTTTTGTTAATTTTATACCAACATAAGACACCAGATGACACCAAAGTCACCACATTTTTAGGTTTTGGCTATCTGAAATTTCTGATTTTTTTTTAATTTTTTTTACTGAAGTTAAAGAAATATTAAATATAACATAAAAATAAGCATAATTTACATAGAAATATGGTACTTTTAGAGGTAAATAAGTTCAAAAATACCCAAAAAATAAATAAATAAAAATACCATAAATTGATAGTTTTTATTTTAACGAAGATAGTGATATAACATTTATTTTAAAAAATGGTTTGGATCACACCTGAGACCTTTGTGCCCAAATTCGTCCACGAACACGGAATTAAGGGCTGCACTGAATACAGCTAAGTCCTTAAAACTGCAGTGAACCAAAGAGAGTCTCAAAAACAAGGTTTGAAATCTCTGGTGTTTCTGACGTCACAAACTACCTTGTAACCAATCATGTCAACGTGTGATCATCAAGGAGCGCATCTCTGAGCGGGTGTGAGTGAGTGGAGGCGGGGCTAATTTGCATATTCATAGAACTGCGTATTCTAAATGAGGCAAAGGGTGTAGAGTTACTATTAATCTATTTTAAGGCATAAATACGTTTTTTTTTTCAAGGAAAAAACATTTCAATATGTCATTTTGGTGATCAAAGGTGAGTGTGGGTGTCAATCTGGTCGCTTTGTGGCTTTTCCGGCTGTGTCGCATCCCCCTGAGAGACATTCTGGTCCACAGTAGACCCTGACAGATCCACATTGACTTCTTCATGTGTTAGGCCTTCCTTTGGCATTATGCACTGTCCATTTGTCTTTGTCAATATCCAATATTTCCTGGTCACCTGGTGCAAACGCCTTTTGACGGAAGTCGTTTTGCTCTCCCACTGGGGACATTTGCTCCTCGTGCTGCACTGTGGTCTTGACATTTGGCGTAATTTGTTGAACATCTGACGTGTCCCCCTCTCTTCTTGGCATCCTGTGATGATTTTGTGGCACTTCCTGATTTGAATGTGGCAGTTCATTGGAAACAGCGTGCTCCCCTTGCTCCAGCTTTGCTCCCTCCTCCAGAAGAACAAGCTCATGGTCTTGCATGCTCCCTGTGATGTCGTCATCTTGGTCGTGAGAGACATTGTGATCCTTTGAGAGCAGCAGACTGATGACGGTGACACACACACGTAGAAACGTGTCCTCCATCCTATGAATGAAAAAAGTTTCTTCCTCTTCACAAAGGTGTATTTTGTCTATTGAAGTATTTGAAAAACCATAAGCTACATCATAACTGACAATAAAGAATAAAGTAACAATTGCGTAACGGTATGCTTTTGAAATAATCTAGTATAATATATTACTGCTCTGTATTTCCGGTAGCACTTGTGTATGTCATTCTCAAATATTATTTAATTTACATTATCCTTATTGATTAATGCACATCTTTAATATCATAAAATAACTTACCTCTCAATATCACACCTTTCAGCACAGAAAACAGAGACTCGGTGTAAAGCTGAAAAGATAAACAGGCTGAAAATGTTTGGGTTTTTTTGCTTCTCACACAGGATGTAGCCTACACTGTCAGAGTTTGAGTTTGAGTTTGACAACACACTTCCTGAATACAGAGGTACAACCCCTTCCTCTTTTTTAAATATACACCAGTGAGCGGTGACATACCTCTACATGCAAAGAAATATGCAAGTTTGTACGATTGCTCTGTTTGAACCAAAAAATGTAGTATGAATCACTCAGTCATTGACTGTTAATGCATGTAATCAGTAATGCTTATTAAACTATGTATAAATAGGGCTGTTAAATTACAGAACTGTTATAAGCGAATTAATTTCTTGAAAAAAATAAAAATATATAGACTCATTACTTGCAAAATGAGATATTTCAAGCCTTTATTTGTTATAATTTTGATGATTATGGCTTACAGCTTATGAAACCCACAAAATCCCAGAAAATTAGAATATTACATGAAATCACACAGTAATTACACAGTGATACCATGGTCATTGAACCAGGTTTTGGTTGTTTTGGCAGTGTGGGCAGGTGCAAATCCTGCTGGAAAATGAAGGAAGCATGAAGTGCTCTGAATGGTAACTTTTGTTCTCTGTCTTTAAAGGTTTACAACCTAATTCATTGAACAGACCAATCAACTGACAAAGCTAAAATAAAAATAAAAGTGATTTGAGTCGGAAATTTGAGTTGTCCTTGTGTCCTTTGGAAATTGAACAAGAGGAGAACTTGACAGTTGTAAACCACGCGGAGCGGCCTGGCCCTGAGGATAAACGGCTTCAGATCCAGAAATAAGCTGTTGACGCAGAGGAAGTCAAGATGGCGGAAGATGTCCTGGGGAAGTCGGTCCAGCAGCTCAAAAAGGAGAGGACCATTGCAAAAAGCAGCTTCACTAGACAAGCCAACTTCATTTCAAGAGGAGCAAGCAGCATGCTTCAAGTGGAGTTAAGGGAAGAATTCACTAAGCTTTCAGTCTGTTTCAGGAAAATGCTTGATGCCAATGATGACTACAGGATTGGACTGGAGGCTGACATTAAGACTGAAGATAAGGAAGCAGGGCTTGATGAACAGCAAGAGGCCGACATTGATAAATCTGTAAATGAAGGTGAAACAAAGTTGACGGAGATAAGGGACATTGTCCAAACAAACCTGTGGTTGAGGTATGGAAGGAGTGAACTTCTTGTGGCAATCCTGGAAGCAGAAAAAGCCAATGATAAAGCGGCTGATGTACCTGTGGAAAGTGCCAATTTAGAGGGCTATGAAGTGCACCTCGCTCTCTTGGAAAAGAGAATAAAAGAGGCCAGCTCAGCAATGTCAACATGGGAGAGATGGATCCCTGTAGAATTAAAGGACGAATTAGATGGAAGAGTCAAGGACGTAAGAGCATCCTACTACAGGCTTGAGTTAAGGAAAGCTGAAATCCTTGAAGAGCTGGAGAAAATGCCACATGTGAAAGGGAACCAGCCAAGAAAGGTGATTGACCTCATACAGTCAGTAGAGAAAGCCCTAGCAGATCTTACAGAGTTAGGAAACTCTGGAGCCATAAAGAACCCATTGGTAATTAAAACCATTGAAAGCAAGTTGCCTGACTTTATTAAAAGAGACTGGGTGATGTTCATGGTTGAACCCAGAAACAATGTCACATCAGACAACCACTTTGTCAAGCTCTTGAAGTTCCTGAAAAGTCAAGAAGAAATACTAGAGAGACTCGAACAGCTCAGAACTGTGGAGAAGGTGGAGAAATTCGATCGTTCAGACAAAAAGTATGATCGAAAGATTGCCTCAACAAAAACCACAAAGAAAGAAGAGCTTGAGAAGAAGAGCACAACAACAAAATTTTCTTCTGTAGAAAGTTCAAAAGACTTAAGCTACCTGAAAAAAAGGCTGTTTTAAGAAAGCTGGGAGCATGCAGAAAATGTCTCGGATGCCATGATGAAGATGGATACTGCAGAGACACTTTCCTATGCAGAAATAAAGACTGTAAAAGGGAAGGTGGTGCCTCAGGCCACCATTTTTTCCTCTGCCCAAAAGGAGAAGTCAAAAGAGGGGAGGAGAGAAAGCGTGGAAAAGACGGCAAAGGTGAAAGCAAACTTCATCTTGTCTGAACTTTCCCCAGAAATGGCAGATAGATGCAGAAAGGCTTTCACCAACACCAGCAAACTCGCAGTGACACTCGATGCTTCAGGCCAGTCTGAGCTACTGCAGAGGAATGGGCTTTCTGAAATTCCTGTCATCATGATGTTGATGCAAGTTACTGCAAACGCAGGGCAGAAGATTGGGGCTTTAATTGACCTTGCTTCAGATACAAATTACATTACCCACAAGGCTGCTGAAAGACTGAGGTTAAGACATGAGAAGATAACTTTAGTTGTGCATGGGGTTGGTGGTATGGCCATGGAAGTGAAAACACAAAGATATCTCCTCAAAGTCAGAGTCAAGACACCTAAAGGAACAGAGAGAGCTCATGAAATGGTCTGCTATGGCTTGGATGAAATCGCCAGAGTGCATCAAGTAATTGAACCTGAGAAGTTGAGGAAATTCTTTCCAGAAGTCAAACTTAAAGAATTGGAAAGGCCAGAAGAGGTTGAACTTCTCATTAGCCACCGAGAGGGAAGACTCGCTCCCCAGAGGATAAAAATCATCGGAGATCTCGTCTTGTGGGAGGGTCCATTGGGGAAGACAGTGGGTGGAGCACATCCCGACTTATTTGAAGAAGTGGAGGTTGCAGCATATGAGTCCAAAACACACTTCGCTCGCTCCATGAGAACAGCAGCTGTCAAATATCAAGAAATCACAAGTCCAACAACTGACACCGCTCAGCTACAGCAGGAGGATGTGGTTCAGACCAAATTTACAGCTGCCAGTAACCGTGAGTTCCTTGAGTGGTGGCACTGGGACAGCATCGGAGCTGCATGTGAGCCAAGATGTGGAGGATGCCGATGTGGAAACTGTCCACCAGGAGGAAAAGAAATGACCCTGGCAGAGGAGAGGGAACTGGAGATCATTAAAGGAGGCCTCACCTACAAGAAGGGGGATTCTCACACACCAGCTCCACATTGGGATGCAAAGTATCCTTGGACGGTAGATCCAGCCTCTCTCCCAAACAACAAAGGTGCAGTCCAGGCTTGTTTCTTAAGGATGGAAAAGCAACTAAGCAGAGAGCCAGACTGGAAAATCGCATATGCTACCCAGATCCATGAGATGGTCGAACGAGGCGCAGCCATAAAACTCACCAACAAAATCATGGACGAGTGGAATGGACCAGTGTGGTACGTAAGCCACCTGGTGGCACCGAACCCTCATTCGGTGACAACACCAATTCGTATTGTATGGAATAGTAGCCAGAAATACAAAGGCGTGAGTATGAATGATCTTCTTCTGAAGGGACCAGACGTTCTCAACCCTATCAGAGCTGTCCTGCTGAGGTTCAGAGAAGGGACGTATGCATCTTTAGGAGACATCAAAAAGATGTACAACTCTGTATGGCTGGAGGAGGGTGAGATGCATCTTCACAGGTTCCTCTGGAGGTACAGCCCAGATGAAGAGATAAGTGAATATGCAATTACCAGAGTCAACATTGGGGACAGACCTGCTGGTTGCATTGCTCAGTTGGCTATGAGGGAGACAGCACACCTGCCCAACTTTGTTCACTTGGAGGATGAGCGCAGAGTCATTGAAGAGGACAGTTATGTGGATGACCTCTTAACCTCCCAAAATGACCTAAATAAACTTGACAAAATCACAGCAAATGTTGAAGAGATCTTGAAAGCTGGAGGTTTCTTCTTAAAACCATGGGTCCGGTCAGGGCAAAGTGGGAGGCAAGGAATGGAGATGGAAGATCTAACAGAGACACAAGGTAAAACCTTAATTCTTCCAAATCAAATGAGGGATGAAGACAACAAAGCCTTGGGTATAGGCTACCAAATGGATGAAGACAAGCTCTACATGTTAACCTCAGTTAACTTTTCCAAAAGAAAGAAGAAGATGAGAGTTGGGAAAGATCTTCTCAAGGAGGAGGTGAGAACTGAGACACCTAAGCCACTGACTAGGAGAGCTCTCTTAAGTCAAGTGGCTGGACTGTACGACCCAATTGGCTTAATTACACCTGCCAAACAAAAAGGAGCAATTCTTGTAAGAAAGGCATTCCAAGAGGGAGGGGGTGGGAAACTAACCCAAGAAACCTGGGACCAACCTCTCTCAGAAAGCCTCAGAGAAGAAGGCATACAGCTTTTTGAAGAATATGTGCAGCTTGGACAGGTGAAATTCCACAGGAGCCTCACACCAGCTGGCTGGAAAGGTAAACCTTGGGGCATTACATTCTCTGATGGAAGTGACAAATCCTATGGAGCTGTGATGTACTTAAGATGGGAGACAAGTCAAGGCATTGAAGTTCGATTAGTTGAATCAAAAGCCAAGCTGACACCCCTGGATCAGAAGGGAGAAGCTGTAAAAGCTGAGATCTGTGGTGCTGTCTTCGCAGCCAGGATCAGGAAGTATGTGGAAAAGCATGCTCGAATGAAGATCGAGAGATGGTTCCATCTACTCGACAGTCAAACGCTCTTGGGAGCCATTCAAAGAGTCAGCTATGGGTACAAAACCTTCTTTGCAAATAGAGTGGGTGAAATCCAGAAGGCTGGACTAGTGCAGGACTGGTGGTGGATCCGTGGAGATCTAAACATAGCTGACATTATAACAAGAGGGGGTGGTCCTGAAGATTTGAAGGAGAATTCCACATGGCAAAATGGACCAGAGTTCCTGAAGTGGCCAGTGGAGAAGTGGCCTATAAGATCAGCTAGAGAGGTAGCAGCTCATGCCAGGGAGAGTGTAAACAAGCTCCAGAGGAAGGCATTCTCAGGTGCATTAACAAGAGCTCAAGCAAGGAGTCAGCAGAGAGAAGACCAACAAGGCACTCAGGAAAGTCCAAAGAGTGAAACTCAAGAGGAAATACCTGTGGAAAACCCAACTCTTCTTCTAAAAAAGAAGCCCACTGGCTGGGTTAAAGATCTTGTGGAAGGAAGATCTAGTAGCCTGTCCAAGCTGGTGAAAGTTGTTGCCTGGGTTTGTCTAGCTGCCAAGCAGTGGCTGAAGAGGAAATGCCGGGCCCCTAAACAGTCAAAGTGGGAGATAAGATCACCCAAGCAAGCTGTGCTAACTGTCTAAGAACGAGAAGATGCACTCAAAGACATCTTCCTTGCAGCTCAAAAAGATAGTTTTTTCAGACACAACTCTAAGCAGACTGGCAGTATATAAAGATGTGAACTCTGGATTGCTAGTTTGTGGAGGCAGAATTCAGACGTTCAACGAAGAGAAGACAGCAGTGCCAGTTTTACCATTTGAAGCATGGGTGTCTACACTACTGGCACAGGAATCCCACAAAGCAAACCATGAGGGAGTGGCAGGAACCCTTCTACGGATGAGGAAGAAAGCCTGGGTAATAAAAGGCCGTAGACTTGCCAAGGAAATGGTTGACAGCTGCGTGGTCTGCAGGAAAAACAAGGCAAAATGGTGTCAACAAATCATGGCTGACCTGCCTCTAGAGCGAACAGGCCCGGCTGCACCTTTTGAATTCACCACTATGGACTTGTTCGGCCCTTATGAAGTAAAAGATGAGGTCAAGAAGAGAATTAGACTTAGAGTATGGGGAATAGTCTTCTGCTGCATGGCTTCCAGAGCCATACACACTGAAGTGGTGAGTGACATGTCATCTGAAGGATTCCTGCTAGCCTATCAAAGGTTCACTTCACTGAGAGGACACCCTAGGAAACTCTGGTCAGACCCTGGCACTAATTTTGTGGGAGCCAAACCTGCATTAGAGAAGCTTCATGAATTCCTTAACCGACTAAACAAGTCTGAACTTGAAGACACAGCTGCCAAGCATGGTACAGAATGGTCATGGAAGATTCACCCTGCAGACTCTCCCCATAGGAATGGTGCAGCAGAGGCAGCTGTCAAAGTAGTGAAGCGGGCGTTGAGCAACCTTGGTGGAGATGGTGTTTTCACATGGGGAGAATTCCAAACTTTTCTCTTCATGGCAGCCAACCTTGCAAATGAGAGACCCATCGATGCAAGAACTCAAAGCAGAGAAGACTGTGTAGAGTACATCACCCCAAATTCTCTGCTTTTAGGACGTGCCAATCCAAAGGGAGACCCTGGAGATTTCCAGTTTGATGGCTACCCTTACAAAAGACTTAAACATATTCAAGCAGAGGTAAGCAATTTCTGGAAGAAGTGGAGCCAATTGGCTGGACCTAATCTGTTTATAAGAAACAAATGGCACACCAAAGAGCGAAATGTTGCAGTTGGAGATGTGGTCTGGTTGGCTGATCAAAACGCCCTGAGAGGACAGTACAAGCTGGCTAGAGTGGTTGATGTCAATGCTGACAGCAAAGGCATCGTAAGAGATGTGCTTTGTAAAGACATTTCCCAGCTATCCTGTTCACATCACAAAGGCAAACGGCAAAGAAGGGCCCACAAAAGCTAACAGAGACAGAACCAATAGACTCCAAACCAAAATCCCAGCCACAATTCTTCATAGAGATGTCAGACGCCTTGTCATTCTACTTCCCACTGAAGAACAAACAGAGGTGTGAAGGGCTTGTGTTGACCTCTCTGGTTTTGGAAAAAAAACAGGAGTTCAAGTGGGAGGTGTTGAGTTGAATCTCAGAAATTGGTGTCAAAGAACTACACTTCCCAGAATGCACCAGTAGCAGCAAACCGGCTGCTTATCACCTGATCAGGTATTATCACTGATTTGGAGCACCTGGGAAGACATGAGGTCCTCAGTCATTTAAACAAACAAACTTCACAGAGAAGACACTCCAAGTTCACGCACTCGTAGGTTCAGTCCAAAGAAGCCAATGGTTGGTGAAATGTTTTATTTACTTTCATGGTGTTTGAAATGCTGCTTAATATGTTTGAACTGTTTAACTGCTGTGTAGATTGGTTAAGGAACACATTGTAGCATTGATTTCATTGAATTTTTGTTAAATGGGTTCTTTATTCAATGTAAAAGGCTTAAGTGGGTAATTAATCATGAAATGTATTTAAAATGTTTAATTAACTTTTAAACTCATTTAAAATTCATTACAAATGTTTAACTGAAATGTTTAATTAAAAATGGTAACTTTTGTTCTCTGTCTTTAAAGGTTTACAACCTAATTCATTGAACAGACCAATCAACTGACAAAGCTAAAATAAAAATAAAAGTGATTTGAGTCGGAAATTTGAGTTGTCCTTGTGTCCTTTGGAAATTGAACAAGAGGAGAACTTGATATATATATATATATATATATATATATATATATATATATATATATATATATATATATATATATATATATATATATATATATATATATATATATATATATATATATATAAATAATAATAATATAAGCAAATAGAGTTGATTTAATTCATTAATAACACAGCAGTGTTCATAAAGCTTCAAAAGTTTTCCAGCAACTGCACTGGAACCTAAAACTCAATTTGAATAGGGTGAGGCAATACCTTTGCATGTGCTTTGAACCACACTGCCTGTTACCATGGTTTTACCAGGTATGTAAATACATGCAGTCTGTGTACTTCAAATAACACAAAGACTTTTGTGCATTGAAACTGAAATCCCAATGTTTGGAGGGACAAAAATATAAACAGACGGAAGATCAACAGATCACTCACCTTTATGAACTGAGAATCGATTGCATCACGTGAAAGAAGGTGTGTATGTTGTTTCGCGTGGCAGAGAGAGACAGTGTGAGGGCTGCAACTGATAACACTAACCCTCTTCTCTGACAGGAGAATTATAATTGTTTTCAGTTGAGTTCACGGAGACGGATTAATATTTGGCTAAATTCTGTAAGTAGACTGAATTATATCTCACTCTGACGTTTTGCTAATGTTATATTTAAGACTGTTTTTAATAATTTAGTTAGCGTGTTGTAACCCTATTTACTTTGTCTTACAGTTCATCAGTGCACATTACACTCATAAAAAAATATTTAGATAGTTTTTAAATGCACAATAATCAGGTTATATATCATGAATAAATCCAATATCTTACAATCTCATGCATTTGAAATTAATTTAATATTATGCTTGTTCCACAGCTAGCCATATTTAAACCATGTTCATACTTTTTAGCCGAATACATTTAATTGTTTCACAAAGCACAGATTTATGTTGATTCTAAGCTATTTGAATACATGCATTTGAATTGTGAAAATATGCAATCAAATCAAATATATGCAAATTGTTGTAATAAACTATGCTATAATATGAAAGTGCTGAAATCTTGTCTGTTTCATTTACTGTATGTATGACTGACAAATATGCATCACATAAAGTGTATCGTTTGTGTATGTTAAAACTGTTTAATCCAAATAGATGCAAATTTAACATGCAATTCAAATACATACATCTTAAATGTGTTTGAATGAGAAAAAAATATATATTAGTAGTCGTCCTTTATATTATTAATTCCCAATGGATATTTTTCCCAATTAAAAAATCCATTTATGGAAGTAAAATTGGTTTCATGTTGACTTTAAGGGTCCAATTTTATAAAAAAAGCTTTTATGAAAAACATTCTGCATGTGAAATATCAGTGGTGATCTTTAAGTAACACATTTTCTTCTCTCACAGGTCAATATCAGGATAGACCTACCAACATATCAATATGGATAAGTTCCGTATGATGGCCCAGATCCTCCAGACCAACCAAGAGTCTTTTATGAACGGCATCTGTGGCGTCATGGCCCTGGCTAGTGCTCAGCTCTACACGTCTTTTGAGTTCAACTGTCCCTGTATCCCTGAATTTAACTACTCCTATGGGATCAGTATGCTGGTTATTCCACCTATATGGTTCTTCCTTTTGGGTTTTGTACTGAACAACAATGTCTCAATGCTGGCGGAGGAGTTGAAAAGGCCGATAGGACAGCGGAGGAAGGACCCTAAGGTCCTGCGCTACATGTGCGTGTCCATATCCCAGCCATCGCTCCAGCGGTTTGGATCTCAGTGACTCTAATGGATGGTAAAAGCTTTCTGTGTGCCTACAGTATGGACCTGGAACTTTCCGAGTTTGGCAAAAATGTAAGTGGACATGGACTGTCTCAAGAGGAACTTATACGAACACTGGCCAAAATTCCATGCAAGCATATATATGATGGCCAACACATTCTATCGAGAGAAGCCGCGGTCATATACATACGCTGTATTTCACAGGTACTGTATGTTGATCCACTGTATGCTTGATATTAATTCAAAGTAGTATAGTAAAAAAAAGTTCTAGAAGTCTAAAGAGTCATAATCCTAAAACCAAATCTAAATCATACTAGGCTACTCATAATCCAAAAGAGAGTTCCTACTTATTTTATTTTGACCAATTGCAATAAAATAAAAATTTAAAACTTTATAGACTATAGATATAGAAAAAAGAATAATAAACATGACAAAAACACACAAACTCAAATAAAATGAAATAAAAATAATGAAAATAAATAATAAAACTGTAATAGTATCTCAATGATATGAGATAACACTTCAGAAAATCAAAAGCAGTGATCAGATGTTGTTACTGTGGAAAAGATGGAAAATACCATGGAATATATAGATATTTTTTTTCTAAGGCACGTTTATAAAAGCTACTTAAATTTCCTAATTGAACTAAGGTCTAATCCTGGCTTAATCTAAGCCCTGTCTGTGAAATCAGGCCAAAATATCATTCGTTTAGATGGAAATACCACTGTTACTAATTCATATTTGTTTGTCTATATTCTAAATGTTCCAGGCTTTTGGATGGCTGTTCTTGTTGATCATCACAATCGTTGCGTTTTTGATCAGAGCCATTCGGCCCTGCTTCAACCAGGCCGCCTTCCTCAAAACCAAATACTGGTCTCACTACGTAGACACAGAGCGCAAGATGTTTGATGAGACTTGCACAGAACATGGCAAAAGTTTCGCCAAGGTTTGCATCAAGCAGTACTTTGAGGATATTAGCGGTGAGATTCAGAGCTTCCATGATCATTCACGTGGAGATGATAGTGATGATGACGACGATAAACCCGACACCGAAGAAGACAAACTGTTGGGGATTCGTCGCCAGGACACCATGAACAAGCTGCTGTGGGACTGGCACAAGTGCAAACCTGCGCTGAGTCTAAGAAAGTGTGGATATGCTAGCACTGGACAAAATGGAGATTGTAGCATGAATGCTAACGATAAGCAAGATGGACGTGACTGTGATAACACTGACCGTAGTGCGGGGGAAAAAGGCTGCAAAAGTGGTTATGTGAATGATGGCCTTGATGTTGGCCAAAGCGATTCGGGCAGGGGATATGATAATGCTAGCTTTAGTGTGGACCAAAATGTTTTTACAAAAAGACATAGCAATAGCACGAGCCAAAATGGATTAATGAATGGTGGCGTTCCTTCTTCATGCAGTGCTCAAAAGAAAGCATGTGCAGTGTATTATAGTAAGGTCTGAGTCTGAGATATATCTTTGTCAGGGACAAGAAATCCTAATATAGGACTAGGAAGTCATAATATATTGCTTTATGTTGTCTTACAGTCCCCCTTTGGTGAAAATCTAGTTTTTAATGTTGTTTATATGTTTATGTGGTGCTTTTAATATGATTTATGGTCCAACACAATGCATGTCACACACACAAATGAAGGGGTGATCAATGTACAACATTCTCAATATGACACACACACAAACAAACAAAGCATTCAATGAGCCTATAACAGAGCTGTTTTTTTTTTTTTTTAAAGTCACTCACACATACAAAAACAAAGAATTGAATGAGCCAATGACCTTTTTTTTATTTTATGTTCCAATCAACCACCTGTGGACGCACACACAAACACACACATGCGCACAAGTGCATGTAAACATTATAACTATGATTATTGCTTGTTCTTATCTGTTTATTCTTACCTAACACTTACTTTTTTGAGTTATTGTTATGTTTGTTCTTACCTGTTTGGTACCAATTAGTTTTTTGAGTTATTGAAATTTGATGTTTTTTTTGTTTTAAATAAATGATAAATGGTCTACTACTTTGTTTTTTCCTTATAGGATGGTCATATTTGTCTGAGCATATTTTGGCAATTTTTATTACAATTTTAACTTGTGATAAAGTCAAAAACTTAAGTGGTTAAATTCGTACTACAGCCTTCTAGTGGCTACTGATATTATTGTTTTTTGTTAATTTTATACCAACATAAGACACCAGGGGCCTGTACCATGAAGCCGGATTAGGTGGCTAGCCGGCTATGTTTCAGTTTAGTTTCCGCCAACCCTGGGTTTTAGGTACTATGAAAGTAGCTCGGCTTTAATCGGTGTTCGTTGCCATGGTATCTTACGCTGCACGGCTAACCTGCTCCGGGGCAGGTTATGTTCTGGATTCGAGATCTCAGACTGAAGTTTGACCAATCAGCTGAGAGCAAAGAAACATATAGGTGACGTAACTTATTCCAAGTGTTTGTTGCAATGACTTCACCTTTTCTTCCAAATCCGGTGGACATCTCAGCGCAAATTGTTAGACGAGCACTTTGTAAAGAAAGAGTTTTTAGCCTGACAAAATCCCCTTGCCTTTCCTGATAGTTACTTGTATGAAAGATACAGATTTTCCGCGGAAGGAATGTCTTATTTTGCGAACTTCTTGAGCCGCACATAAATAATTTAACACGTCGAATTCATGCACTTACTGTACCGCAAATATTGCGTTGTGTTTTTTTGCAAGTGGTACATACTGCACGGTGGGTGATGCACAGAAGCTGGGGGAAAACATGGTTTGTCGAACCATTCGCAAGGTGGTCCTTGCTCTGCAGGAGTACATGAATAGTTTCATTAATATTGTTCCCCGGACATTTATCGACTATGTCCATAAAAGAGGGCTTTTATAAAATTGCCGGTAAGATATAGGTATTGATAGGGAACACTTTTTTTTTCTTTTTTTTCAAAAAGCACATTTCACAAATGTACTATACAATATAATACATGTTAAGAATTATTTTAAATCTTTATTATTATTCTGTTAATCTTATGATAGGATTCCCTATAGTCTATTGCTCCAGTCTTCACTGCTCTAAGAGAACATGAGGCAGATGTTAATAGGAAATCCTATCACTTCAGTTAGAGATGTGAATTTGTGAGATGATTATTTTCTGTGAGATGAATCTTTAAATTAGTAACATTAACAGATATAAAAATGATCTACTAAACATTTCATCTGCTGATGACTTGTGGTCATGAACGTATGATCACAAGTTTGGATGCTAAATGGCCTGGCTCCAGTGCTTGACTCACAAATTTTGAGTCTGTGTTGTGTCAGCGCTTTGAGGAAAGCAAGTTAAATTTGGTACAGTACAAAACAGTTAATTTGAACTGAGATAGAAAAACCTACACAATAACCCCCTATCATGACCCTCAGATAGGGCCACAGCACCGCTTCAATGTGGCCCTCAGTAAAACCAGAGTGAAGATCGAGATGACCTTTGGCATCCTAAAGGCACGTTTCAACGGTGTTCAGTGCTTAAGAGTCACCAGAGCGGGCATCAGAGATAGTGGCTGCATGCATGTGCCATTCTGCACATTATAGCCACCAGTAGAACAGAGCGAGAACCACCACAAAACCAGCTTCTCCCTGATGAAACTGACCCGATCACACTTGACCACTCAGCTGGTGCAGATGTAGATGCAATCACCATAAAATATTACACTTAATAAAAGCACATTGAAACTGCAGATAAGTCTCAAACTGTTTTATTGGTTTTGTGGGATGAGAGGGAGAAAGAGAGCAAGAGAAAGTTGCATTAATAAATATTAATACTAAAGTGTTACTTGGTTAAATAAGTTCACATACTGAGATCAGTTTTATTCAGCTGTTTGATCTCCATTTTTTTTTCTCAGCTCACAGTCAGCTCCTAGTGAACAGTCTAGTTCAAGTCTCCTTTAGTGTGCAGTCTAGTTCAAGTCTCCTTTAGTGTGCAGTCTAGTTCAAGTCTCCTTTAGTGTGCAGTCTAGTTCAAGACTCCTTTAGTGTGCAGTCTAGTTCAAGTCTCCTTTAGTGTGCAGTCTAGTTCAAGTCTCCTTTAGTGTGCAGTCTAGTTCAAGTCTCCTTTAGTGTGCAGTCTAGTTCAAGACTCCTTTAGTGTGCAGTCTAGTTCAAGTCTCCTTTAGTGTGCAGTCTAGTTCAAGTCTCCTTTAGTGTGCAGTCTAGTTCAAGTCTCCTTTTGTACAGGGCCCTGACTGAGTCTGTTTCCACCTGAAACATAATTCCACCACAAACATGATCATTACAAGTTTTCTGGAGGCTCATCAAAATCACAAAAAGTTCCTTGACTTCCTACAAACACAGGACTGACTGTAATTTATGTCAAGGGTTTTAAATCCTTACACATTTCTTCTGAAGGCCATTGAGGTAGAGGCCTCAGTTTCTGGGGCAGGTTGTGAAAAATCCTACAATAAAAGAGATGTGTAAGGGCCAGTCCCTTTTTTATGCCACACATTCAAATGTTTGCCATAATAAAAAGCCCAGTGCATTCACATCAGCAACTGTCTGAGAACACACCACCAGAGTGTCTTCATTTCCTCCACCCTATAGGCCAATGTAAAGCATAACTGTTGTAAAGCAGGTTATGTTTCTGGTGTTCTGTCTGCTGCATACTGACCTCTGTGTGGGAGACTGTGTGTGTATGTGTGCTGGCTTCAACAGGGACACTGTATTTCTCTCTACTGCAGAACATACAGTCAGCCATATTTACAACTTAAAAGTAGTAATGTATTGCACACGTACCCAGTGTTACTTACTTAAAGGAGCCAGCACCAGGGTCAGATTGTACAGCACCTCTAATCCCATCCATAATCGGCCATCCCTTATTGCCTACTCAGAGCCAACTCCTCCGCCAGTGTATTCTGGTTTTCTGAATTTAACTCTTTATTTCTGTTTGCTGCAAACAAGTGTTTGTGATCAAATGTTCACAAAAGTAATAAAAGGTTGTGGTAAATACTCACCACTTTGAATTATATTTTTATATTTTGTCTTTATCTGCTGCCAAGAACATTTGGAGTTGGGGTTGCATCTAAAAATCAAGGAATATTAATCTTTCTTAGTACATACATGTACATTTTTTATATATTATACAAATAGGCTATAGGGTATAGTAAACATATAGGCTACACATACATATACATAATTTTACATAAATATAGAACGTATTTGTTTAACTTAAACATTAACAATGTGCAATCGTTCTCCAACAGTCTTCTCTTGCTTTGGCACAGAGACCGTATATTGTTTCGAGCTTGAAATACATATTTAAATTCATCGTAATTCTGAATAATTATCTCTTGCTCCTCCGCGGAAAAATATAACGCTCTCGCTCTACTATCCGCGATTGGTTGTTCAGTGTCGACGTCACTCTTTTATGTGCACGCGCGCGTGGAGTAATCATAGCTTAAAGATCAAAGCCTGAGTTGACAGAGAAAGTTGATGAGCTGCATCATGGTACCAATAAAGCCTGATCGCAACGGTTTGGATTTGTCAACTCAAAACCAATCCTGTAACCCCGAGTTTGTTCAGCTACCTTCATGGTACAGGCCCCAGATGACACCAAAGTCACCACATTTTTAGGTTTTGGCTATCTGAAATTTCTGATTTTTTTTTATTTTTTTTTTACTTAAGTTAAAGAAATATTAAATATAACATAAAAATAAGCATAATTTACATAGAAAATATGGTACTTTTAGAGGTAAAAACGTTCAAAAATACCCCCAAAATAAAAAAATTCAAAACCCATAAATTGATAGTTTTTATTTTAACGAAGATAGTGATATAACATTTATTTAAAAAAAAAGTTTTGGATCACACCTGAGACCTTTGTGCCCAAATTCGTCCACGAACACGGAATTAAGGGCTGCACTGAATACAGCTAAGTCCTTAAAACTGCAGTGAACCAAAGAGAGTCTCAAAAACAAGGTTTGAAATCTCTGGTGTTTCTGACGTCACAAACTACCTTGTAACCAATCACGTCAACGTGTGATCATCAAGGAGTGCATCTCTGAGCGGGTGTGAGTGAGTGGAGGCGGGGCTAATTTGCATATTCATAGAACTGCGTATTTAAAATGAGGCAAAGGCTGTAGAGTTACTATTAATCTATTTTAAGGCATAAATACGTTTTTTTTTCAAGGAAAAAACATTTCAATATGTCATTTTGGTGATCAAAGGTGAGTTTTTAGGGATAAAATTATTGACTACAGGGTGACTTTTAATATGCATATTTTAAATACTTGAGCTTTTATTTTATATTTTTTGTTTAAATTCTAAAGTTTTAATAGTTAATTTTATGTTTTTGTCATTTTTTATTATTTTTTTCTAAATATTTCTATTTAGTTTTATTTGTATTTCAGTTTTGACATTTAGCCTATTTGCCAAGAAATCATTTTTAATTGTCATTTCCGGGTTTTTTTTCAAGTGTAGCCTACGTTTTTCATTTGATATTTAGATTTTACCTTAGTTCAATTACCTAAAACTATTTTTAATAGTTTCAGTTAACAATAACAACACTGGAAGAAACGCCTGTAAGACAGTTGTTGGAACGTAACCGTGATTTGATAAGGCTAGAAACACGACACAACTTTTGCCCAGATTTTTTTGCCCCGATTCACAGTCAGGACAGTTGCCCAAAGTCAGAGCCAGTCCGCAGATTTGAGTTGACAGATTTCACACAAAAAAAAAATCGTGTGGTGTATGAAGGTCAAAAACTTCAAAGTCTGATTCCATCCATTCGGAGGCTATCACCTATTTTCAAAGTCGGCAAGTGCATGATGCGTAGTGTTTTAACATCAGTTCTGATTTTAAAAGTGGTGTAGTGTACCCTTTAGATAACCAGCAAATCATAGTTAGCATGAAACTGAACTGTGCACACCACACAGATAAGTCATCAAGATTGCTGAGTGCGACAAACAGAGACACCGAGAGCACATGGTTGTTAGGCAAGCAGCAGCTGTTGTCTCCAGAGCAGAATATAGTTGGGGGTTGGTCGCCTGAGTCTTTTAGTTTCTTTTTCCACCCTTTCTCTGATTAAAAAGCTACAGTTATATTCTGTGCCTGAACATAACAAGCTTTCATGCCAGTGCTTTAGTAGGTCAGACAGCAACATGATCTGCATCTGATTTAATGTGCTGCATACGTGTCATTGCGCTCACTCATGCAGTCTGCTGCCCCAATTTTTTTTTTTTTTTTTCACTCTCACTTGTTTTGTCTGTCACCTTGGGCTTGTTTTCTGCAGCACAGCGCATGCATGTGGCCTTACTTCCTCTACAAGCCCTCACTTTTAGAAGAAGAGGAGGCCATCCTGTGACTGCAGTCGCGCAGAGAGAGCGTGAGGGATTGGAGGAGGGGAATCGCTCAGGAAGAGAGGGAGGGATTGGAGGACAGAGTTGCGAGGCAAACCAGGATCACATGAGCACAGATCTGTTTACAAACTGAATGTGTGCGGCCAGGAAAGACGCAGGAGCCTTCCTGGAGAATATTACTGGTCAGCCTCACTAGCACACATCTCTAACCCCCAGAATTGCTTGCGTTTTGGCTGGGATATTAGTTAAATGAGCCGAGGGATTCGTTTTTTCGGTCTACTTTTTTGATGGAAGGATTGAGAGAGCAGATGGTTTTAGGTGGAGAGAAAAAATACTCCCCCACACACGTAAACGCTTGAAAATACTGCTCTCTTCCTTCTCTTAAAGGGCCAGCTCTTCGATAAAAAAGGAATATACCTTAAAAAACAAGGCGACGTCAAGGAGGAACTGCTGGAATAATCGACAAGAGACCCGAAAGGCATGCCAAAGTCTTTTGCAAGAGGGGTTTGAGGGAAGACAAAGACTGTTGTAGATGGAGACTTGTATCAGAACGTATGTTGCTCACACTTCTGCACGTATGGATGTTTAGTGCTCGCTAAACCGCCAGACGCAGGATTTATCAAGGAATTTGTCAACTTTTTTGTGTGCGACAACACAAAGAAGATCACATCCGAAGTGGACTCGTTCTCAAAAGACAAGAAGAACATCAAGGGCACGATATGCTCCCTTAGTCTCTGCAACAAAGCACCTAGTAGTGCATATTCACATCAGCAGAGGCAAAGAGTGATTGAAATCTTTTGTCCGTCGATGCTGGCATCATAAAAGTGAGATGAATGAGGGAATAATTTGACTATAATCAAAGGCAGCACACCCTATCATATTAAGAGCTGGTTCTCGGACAACGTTGGTTACACAGTGGCAAATTGTCGGGAACAAGTCGAGCTGGAATCTGGTTTTCGGTTGCGTCCTCCAGCCCCCGCATTGCCTGTTCCAGACAAGCAGTGAGTTTGCAGCAGCTCTGCTTGGAGTCAGATTACATGCAACCATTCCAATGGTGTAACGGTGAGTGGCCTGTGCGAAAAGTCCAAGCCGAACTCGAGTTTGTTTTTCTTCCACCAGCTTTAGTCACTGAAGCGTTGTTGGCCGATGAGGATGTTGAAACCAGTTTGAAGAAGTCAAAGGGAACCGTTCAGAAAGGTCAAGGGTAGCATGCCAAAGATTGTGGAAGTATTCATGCTATGCGTACGTAGACAACCCGCATGCTGTCAAGCCGTTTGCTCTTCCGAAAACTGATATGTCTAGAGATGTATTTTTAGATGAAAACATGGATCGACCTG
Organism: Rutilus rutilus; assembly: GCF_951802725.1. Lineage (NCBI taxonomy): Eukaryota > Metazoa > Chordata > Actinopteri > Cypriniformes > Leuciscidae > Rutilus > Rutilus rutilus. The sequence continues at coordinate 40,147,476 of NC_140210.1, read as the reverse complement.
TAACAAGTCAAATGTTGCAATGACAGTAATGCCCAGTTAGTAAACACGATTATCGGAAATTGCTCATATTCTGATTACGTATATGTCATGTAAACGCGTCAACTCGACTGCCAAAACCAGATAAAGCAAACAAGACAGCTGCCATATTTATGTATTAATAATATTTTTGGGTCTCATATATATATGACCCCAAATATATGTTCAAAAGTTTTTCGGTCAGTACGATTTTATTTTTTTAAGGAAGGAAGTCTCTTATGCTCACCAAGGTTGCATTTATTTGTTCAAAAAAATACAGTAAAACAGCAATAATGGGACATATTATTACATTTCAACTTTTCTATTTGAATATATTTTAGAATGTAATTTATTCCTGTGATCAAAGCTGGATTTTCATTACTCCAGTCTTCAGTGTCACATGATCCTTCAGAAATCATTCAAATTCTAATGATTTGCCGGTCAATAAACTATTATTTCAACATTGATAATAAAAATAATTGAATATCACTGTTGAAATCATAGTTGTGCTGCTTAATATGGAATATATGTGTACAGGAAGCTGCTGAGCATGCAAACCTCTTTTCTGAATAAACAAGATTATGGACCATAATCTGAATATTTTGTGCATCTACAAAAATGTATCATTCTTTGAGTTCCATATATATACACAATAAAACATATCATAATCATTCAGTCATAATCGTTCATATGAATGATAATAAAAATAAGAATTCAACAAAAATGTATTCAGTTGTATTTCTGTAGAGAAATGAAATATTTTGCCGTTGTATATGACAAAGCGTAATAATAATAATGATAATGTGGCACACATTAAATCTCATTGTACCTTCCCCATCAGAATGACTCAAGCTTACAATAATCTCTGTGGAAGCCCCTCCACATAAGCACCTTAGATGAATCGTTCCTCAGACTCAGACTAAGGGGGATTCTTGCAGACTCTGCGTTAATCTTTAACTCTTAAAGTACATTGACTGACTGGGGAATATGAATGGAGAAGAACTGGTTAGAAAACAGTGAATGTTAGGCTACACTCTTATAACCCACATATGGCTTCACGAAAGGCCAGATGGTGGTTCGTCGGAGTCAATCCCACAGTTGTTCATATTTGTTTTTTGTGCATGCATAGCTAATTTCCCAAAAATTCCCTTGAAAGTGGGTGTACTGAAGAACTGTTCTTCCTGCTCGCCGAGTGTGATGTAAACTGCTGATTTGAGTGTGTGTTTGTGTGTAGGCTGCCTCTGTGGTTTAGGGCTGCAGCATTCAAACTGTGATATGTCAGAGGAAGACATCTACCGTCTGCCGCTCAACGTGTACGTCATCGTACTGGGCATTGGCATGTTCATCTTCATGCTCAGTGTAATCTTCTGCTGCTATCTGTTCAGGCAAGAGCCCAAACACAGTCACCACACCCGCACAACTGCTGTACCACAAATCAGACGTGTCCTTTGTTGCGTTCCGCTCCTGTGAAGACATGTAGAAAGACACAGAAAGACATGTCTGGAACTTTCTTATAGTTTGCATGCATACATATATAGTCTGGCAAGAACGTTCTGAACATACGTTCTTCGGTCTTTGTTAGCACACAACTTTATCTATACATCATTCATGGAAAGTTGTTTTTCTGAAACGTTTTAGTTGGACGTTATGGGAACATTATGGGAAAGTTACTTTTGAATGTTCTCTGAATAAGTAATAAAGTTGAAAAAACATTAGACGAACGGCCAACTAAAACGTTCCAGAAAAATGTTCCGTGAATAAAGACCTGATAACTTTGAAGACTTTGTCAGAATTTAAGATAACAGTATAACTTAGTATATTATGTAGAAGTATATGCGTTTGAGAGTTTGACAGAGGAAATGCTACAGCAAAATGATTCACACAATCACAACATCTCTCTTTTGCACCACCCACAGCAGTTTTTGCAAGTTGAACTCAGGAAGAGCAGAAGTGTTGTTTCATTTTTTTTCTCTCTTTTTGTTTACAGGTTGAAACAGCAGGGCACAAGGGAGCAGTACAGCTACAATGAGGTGGGCCTAAAACAATACAGTTAGATATAAATATAGTCTTGATGAAATCCCAATCTAACAGATGACCTTCATGATATACAGTACTGTGCAAAAGTCTTAGGCATGTTAATTTGATTTAGTTAATAGAAGTTAAATCATAAATAAATAAATTCAATTTGTGATTTTATTTTTGAAAGCATTCTCACTTTACAGCATTTTAACACAAGTGCCAGTACTTTTCACAGTACTGTAGCTTTGCAGGAAGGTTTCTTCATCTCGGAGACGTTCCCGAAGTCCTTCTGGATTTAGTTTGTCTGTTTTTTCTGGGGATATTAACATGCCTAAGACTTGTGCACAGTACTGTACTTTACTTACATAAATAGTTAGCATGCAAACATGACACAACACAAGACACATATGTGCTTTTTTTTTTTATGGTGAAAGAAGGTGCTTACCTTTATATAATTTTGGTCAAGATCCTCTGAATTTATTTCAGATAATAATTTATCTAAAAGATGTAATTGGTCTCACAATAAAAACATGTGGCTTGCTTAAAAAGAAGGAGGAATAAGACTCCAAAGTGTACTGTATTCATAGAAAGTGCTATGTAACATGTAAAGAGAAACACCAAACTGCAATTAAAAACACAGTAATCGATACATAAAGCACACCGACACTTCTCAATTCTCAGTTACTTACATTAGTCTGTTACAGTGGCTTTTTCTGGTAGAGATGAAATATGTAACTTTTTGCTTTTTAAAATACTTTATTCTATCCCTATGTAGAGACAGCTGTAGGTATGTTAATTTTCTCGAAAACGCCTTTTCGATTGTCGTTATGGATATTCGCCACAGCGATCTGTCAGATTTGTGTAATCCGACGCAACGACGCTGACTCGACCAATGGCGAGAGCTATGGGCGTGGCTATGTTTGTTCGACCAATGACTGACGAGGGGCGTGTTCGCACTTCAGCTTCCAGTGATTTAACCATAGGCTAGACTGTAAAAAAAAAAAGGATTTAACATTAAACAACACAGTGTCATTTTTTTCTTTATTTTCTCTTAAAGGTGGTGTTGAAAGGCGCAGGAAAGAAGCTGAGCCTGCTGGGAGTAAGTTTCATAAGCTCTCTGTAAAAGAACATTTGCATTTTAAAACCATGCGTGACTGTTTAAACTTTGAAACTGTGCTCTAAAATTTGTATGATGTCAGAAAGATCAACCCATTATTTTTAAAGGGATAACGTTGCAGACAGCATAAGTAAATGCAGGGAAAATCATAAATTCTGCTTATAAAGTTTTAAAAACTACTTTTTTATCATTAGGAGTAGCCTAAAATGTAATGGATTTGAATTACACAATTATACACAATTTACAGGGTTAAATATATTTTAAGTGTTCGTACTGAGTAATAATAATAATTAACTGCAAGTACTTAGGGTTAGGATTAGGTGTGGTTTAGGGTTAGTTACGTAATTATGGACAATTTATAGTTATTACTATCTTGAGAACAGCTATTTATGAACATAAGTGTCAGAATCAAAGATTTTGCATTTCAAATTTCCATATTTTTTTGTGCATTCAAAATTCTTCTTAAATAAAGTTATGATGTGTTCACTTGTTACGTAAAAACCTCAAGGGGAAATTCTTGATTATGCAAATAGACCTCTGCGGGATTTTCTGGTCCTCTCAGCCACCTGGTGAATTGCATTATGGGAGCACTGCCGTTATTTTCAGTAGAATCACATGCAGTTGGAAAAAGTGAGACTGAAACCAAAACAAAGGGAAAATGTTGGAAAGGCTACAGCCAGCATTCATGCAGCATGTTGCTTAAGTGTTTGAATTATGCCTTTATTAATAAAAGAAAGGGACACTAAAAGAGTTTTGTGTTTTGTGTCACAGCAGCCCTGTGCCGTGTGTCTAGAGGAATTCAAGACCAGAGACGAGCTGGGCGTGTGCCCGTGCTCACACACCTTCCATAAGAAGTGAGTTCCACTGTAACAAGTGTTTACTTAACGGGAGATGACGCATTTACTTGTGCCAAGAACTGCTTTGAATATACAGAGCCAGCAGAATTCCACAGAAAACTCATCAGTCACAGTTTCAATTTGAAACCACAATGTTAGAGTACTTCTAATAAGTCTTTTTTTTATGGGAAATGGACAAAATACTCCCCCCCCCCCCCCCATGGTTTACACAAAAATATGAAACTTTGATAAGATAAGTTTCTTGAGCAGCAATTCATCATATTATAATGATTTCTGAAGGATCATGTGACACTGAAGACTGGAGTAATGATGCTGAAAATTCAGCTTTGCATCACAGAATAATAGAAAACAGTTAAGTAAGGGATAATGTATAGCGAGGCTGTTGTTACAGCGAATAACAACCCCGACAGGCTGAACTTCGCGTCGGGGTCTTGAATCAGCCTGAAGGGGTTGTTATTCGCTATAACAACCGCCTCGCACTACATTATCCCGCTTATTACATGGTTACCTACAAAATAAATCAATGATTTGACACAAAATATTGATTTAAAAAGGAGTCTGATTTAAAAAGGATTGTATTGCTTCCGCTAAAGAAAATAGTCCGTTCCGCGTCCATAGCAACGCTCTGTTTTTCATGGCAACGGTGTGTTATACTTCACAGCGGTCTGTTATCAAGAAATAACACACCGCATTCTACATTGGAATTCAACCAAGCCATGTAATAAATGATAATACTTCACAATATAACTGTTAAGTACTATATTTGTTGATTAAATAAAAGCATAAAAGGCTAATTTGAAAAAAATTTTTTTTTTAAATGTACAGACCCAAACTTTTGAATGGTGGCATAAAATAGTCTATTTTATGCTGTTAAGTCCATTCAGCCTCATATAATATATATATATATATATATGGGGGTCGGAAGCAAAAAAAAAGCGGGTGGGTCCTCCCCCAGAAAAATATTATGTTACTAATGCCATTCCATGTATTCTGATGCCTTTTAATTAAACAAGTAAACTAAACTCGCCTCCACGTCGTGCATTAAATGCACAGCTATCCGTGGATTAACCTGCTGATACCATGGTCATTTGCCAGCATTGACAACTTAAAGCTGTTATTGATGTTTGCAACACAATATTTGACTGGAAGGGTACAACGGGCGGTTTTTTCGTCAGTTGCGGCTCGTTGAGAAATATAATGTAGCTATTGCAGCGGAAATGGAGTTTAATTCATTAGGGCATTCCTCAAGTGGAATGGATTTGACTGACAACGCTCTGAAAAGCGAACAGACATATGCGCTTAATGTAAAAGTGAGTGGGTCCAATATCATTGGTCTTAAAAAGTGGGTGGCTCTTGTCCCACCCTTATACTATGGTTCCGACGCCCGTGTGTGTGTGTGTGTGTGTGTGTGTGTGTGTGTGTGTGTGTGTGTATATATATATATATATAAAATGCAATGCAATTTAAATGTTTGAAGAATAAACACTTATAACATGCATCAGTCCTAAAGACACTTAAGTATCACTCTTACTATTGCTCACACTTTTGACACCTAAACAAACTACAAGCAACTGCAAAGCAACAGCCTAGCATTGTGGTGGCGATTTAAGCAAAATGCAAAAACCTAGATATGGCTGTTGCAAGCGTATTTTTAAAGAAATCTTTCATTGTAACTTGCAGGTGCCTGCTGAAATGGTTAGAGATCCGCAGCGTCTGCCCGATGTGCAATAAACCCATCATGCGTATCCAGAACGCTGACGCCCCACGAGGAGCCGAGGTGCTGCAAGACCCCGAGGAGGTGTGACCCCAGAAACTGTGCGGCCCACGGCCATATTAACACCCTCCGGTTCTGCGGTCGTTGGAACAAATCACGTGACCCTGCTAAGGCTCTACGAAGCCATCTATATGCACCGCCACAGCGGACCTGGAGAACGTGAGAAACCAGGACGACAACGTTCAGCCTCCACTAGTGATTCAGTAGCCAAACATAAGAATAATCTCCTATATATCGTGCCACAATATTCTTTAAATTAGTAATGTGCCGAGGGTCTAAAGCGAGAGACGCACCGTGCATGCTGGGTAACAGGCATCAAAATGAGAGGTAAATATCTCAGTTTGCCTCAGGGGGATCTAACTAGGATTCTTTCCAAAAAGAAATCAATTAAACTTTGGCAATTAAACTTTTACTGCCGATGAACGGGCGTATATATGTGACAGTAGGGTGTAGGTGTAGTGCACTGTCTGTTTGACTGGTACTACAGGTCTTCATAAAGATCCTGTGTAGTCCTTACAGAAATATTCAATATATAATCAGTAACCAGCAGTTCTTCTCTCCATTTATCGTGTTCACTGCTTGAATCGTTCCTTTTTCTTGTCATTTTGTATTGTTTGTTTTTGAATAAAATGTTTTTGTGGTTAACCTTCCTTTAAAAGGAAATGCTGGATAAAGATTTCTGGAGCTTTAGATAGCAGAATTTTTTATTGCAAAACCTGAATTCCTCTATAACAGCACTGTTTTTTTATTAATAAAAAAAATCCATAATCGTCATTTAATCAAAGAGGGAAAAACTGGCTATTTATAGACACTCATGACAGGAGATGCAAGTTCAGGAAACGCACCTCCGGAAATATGTTAATAGGTGTACAAGGAAAAAAAATGGGTGGGAGAAAAGGTTCTTTGTCCTCAGATATTCTATTCGTCTTAATCCTGATGTAAAATAGAGGGTTCTAGCTGGCGACTTCGGCTCCTTTCGACTCCACGTATTCCACAGCTTTCTGTTTGACCGCCTGGATGGTCTCGGGTGTGCCGTTTGTCTTCTCGTACTCCAGGTAGCGCTTGAAGAAGAACTTGATCTTCTTCACCGACACGCTTAGGTGAATCACGCGGTCAAAAAGCTCCCTGGAGGGAACGGGAAAATATTTTCAAACAAGTGTTGTGCCAAACACAAGAACTGAGAACAGGATTGACAAGATTTTAAGATTCTACATATAATTAGGGATGCATGATATATATCAGCTATACGCCGATATATGTTCATTTTTTAAGTTATCATAATCGGCCCGATGTATTAAAGCTGATAAATAATGGATTATTTCCTTCAGCTGAGACACTTCAAATACACACTTTAGCCATGATACTTTTGAATTGCTGGAAATATGATTGGAATTACTTCAAAAAGGAAAATACAGTTAATTGCAATGTGCAGTGCAAGTCTGTCATATAGGCTACAGAAAATTATAATGAGAACATTATTATAATTGTGTGCTTGTGACATGGATTTAATGGTGAGACTTTTGTTTTTGTAATCAGAAAAAATTATATAAAAATTTGGATTTAGATTTATCGGCCAATATATCGTCTATTGACTTTCAAATAAACAAAGAATTATCGGTTATCGGTATCGGCCAAAATTTTCATATCGGTGCATGCCTACATATAATATGAAATGTCAAAAAATATATATATAAAAAAAAAAAAAAAAAAAGTACAATAAAAAGTAAATAAAATAAAATAAATAAGGTACATAGAATAAATTAAAATTAACAATGCAATAGTTTCAAAATGTAAAATAAAAAGTAAATAAAAAAATAAAATGTAATACAGATTAATATTTAAAACAAAATCAAAATTAATAAAAGTTGTAACTTTAGCCTAACTGACCAATGATCAGCTTTTTTTTTTTACAATATGAAAAACCGATATGGTTTTAAACCAAATAAGTTATTGTTTTAAACTAATATTTAAAACAAAATCAAAACTAATAATGAGATTGGATGATTTTGATGATTGAAAGGGTTTAAAAATTCTTAATATGGACAACATGAAGTACAATTCCTACCCTACAGGTGTGCTTACCTCACTTCCCTCTGAGAGCCGTGCTTCACCATCAGGTCTATGAAGACGGACCACAGGTCTGTGCGTTTGGGGTAGGTACTCAGGACCTTGTCAAACATGGATTTGCCTCTCTCAGTATTCCCGTACTGAAACTCCAGCCGGGCGAATTTGGCAATCAGGTCCACGTCTGGAAAGGTAGTGAGGAAACAATGCATGAGCTGCTAACAGTCAACCTGGAGGGTCTGGATATCATTTAAATAGTTTTTTCAGATTCATGACACCCAGTTCCCACAGAGATGACATGTAGCTGGGCACTCACGATCTTTATTGGACAGGCTCTGCAGCGCCCTCTGAAGGAGGGCGTTTGTAGCGTCGCTCTGACGCTGTCGTAGCAGGAAGGTGCCGTAACTCAGATATACAGCTTTCTCCTGTCTGAAGCGCTTCACCATGTTTTTATAAAGACTCTCAGCCTCCTACACACACAGGATACAAAAAGTTTAATACTGTGATACAGAGTTTCAACTTTGACGCAACTAACCGACCAACCAAACAACTTTGGATACACAATATATTGGTGGCCATATTAGTATCAACCAATATTAGAAAAAAATTTTAAATTTAATTTCTGATATTGAGAACTGATGTAGCCAATATAAGGACTTGTTTTTGATTTCCAAAGAAATACATATTTTGCCATATTGGCATTTCATGCACTACATTGAATTCTTGTTCTGATGGCTTGTAGCATGCGTTTATGTTTTAGCTTTTTTAATAAATTGATGTATAAATAGTTTAACAAGAGACCTTTTGTTACCATTTATACCACAGTCAACATATTTACACTACCGGTCAAAGGTTCAGGGTTGGTGAGTTTTTTTTTTTTTTTTTTATGTTTGAAACAAGGCTGCATTTATTTGATAAAAAAAAAAATACAGTAAAACCGTAATATTGTGACATTACCGTTTTATATATATATATATATATATTTTTTTTTATTAAAATGTAATTTATTCCTGTGATTCCTGTGAAATTTCAGCAACATTCCTCCAGTCTTCAGTGTCACATGATCTTGTTTCCTTTCTTTTTATTATCAATGTTGAAAACAGTTGTGCTTAATATTTCTGTGGACATTTTCTTTTCATTATTCTCCGTATTATCTATTCTCAGAAAGTTCAAAAGAACAGCATTTATTTTAAATAGAAATCATTTGTAAGATTATAAATGTCTTCACTGTCACTTTTGATCAATTTAATGCATTCTTGCAATAAAAATTATTTATAAAAATTGTTTATAATAATACAGACCCCTTACTTTTGAATGGGAGTGTAAGTGGCTGTGATATAAAATTTTGCTCATACCACCCAACCCCTACCCATATCACATCAGTGCGTCCCAACTAACAACCAATCCGATCACGTCACCAGACATAATGCTCACTTTGATCTTGTCCGACTTGGCATAAATGTCGGCAAGCTGCTGGTACACAGGAAGAGGTTCACAGTATTGGATGGCCCGATCAAAGATTTTCTGCAAACTGTCCGGTGTCCCGTACATGTTCTCCAGATTCAGCATGGCCACCCACACGTTCAGCTTTTCCTGTTCCTCTCTAAACACACAAACAAACTGGTTAATAGTTGTAAAATTGTATTTCATTTGGATGTTTTTCAAAACATTTATGCTAAAAGGAGGCAGAGCAACACGCCTATAATCCTTTAATTAAGAGTGTCATTTCTTTGCAACTACACTCAGTGGAATCTAAGAAAATAATGACTGCTTTCAAACAGGTTTCCTGAAGCAGTTTTTGTACACAAGTTGTATTTACTTAATGGCAACAGGACTTGACATTAACACCTGCCAAATGCGGGTGGATTTCAGCAGTGGTGTGTAAGGCAATCACTCCTACTAATCACTTTGGCGGGTTTAATTTTATAATATACATTTTTTAATTGTAGGTTTTTTTTAAATAGATACTAAAATATATCTGAAACCTGAATGGCAACCATACAAACTAAAGTGTTTCACCTGAAGGAGATTGTTTTGAGGGCTCTCTCGGCGACTGCGCGCGCCTGCTCGATCTCCGTGGCCTGCAGATGGAAAGCCATGTACTGCAGCCAGAGGAGGGAGCTGTCCGGAGACGACAGGAGCAGACGCTCAAACGCCGTTGTGCTGTCGGGTCGTACAGATGTGTCCATGAGCTCTGTCTCCAGCTTGTTGAGCTGATGCTCCGCATTCTGCTGCTCCTGCTTTAACTCCTTACGGGACATTTTCACAGGCTGGAGAGAAAGAGGAGCCGTTTACGGTGTGTTTGCAGGCAATGCATTGTAAAAAAAAATATTTTTCTAAGTTGTAAATAAAACAGATTATTGGAGTTTTACAAGAAAAGACTTCAAAATTTCATGTTTAATTCAATGTTTCTTGCCGTTTCTTTGTTATTTTTTGTGAAATTTATTAGCAATTTTTGAGTGAAAATTGTTTCACAATTTCTTTTCAGTGTGTGCACCTCTAACCTTAAATTTTTTCTCTGTTGTGATATTTAATAGTCTACATGGGAGCAACTTAATTTTGATGCAATCCATGGCTCAAGAGCGGGAATGAATGCACCTTTCATTACAATTGCAAGCAATATTGCTCTGTCCCCTAGAGGGACATGGTGATCGCAAAAAACTAAACAAAAAGCTTTTGCATCCCCCAAGAAACCTGTTCATTTGTAAAAAAATAAATAAATTGCATCTCCCTGAGAAACTTTGCGTCTCCCTGAGAAACTTTGCATTCGTTCGCACAACTTTTGCCTCTCCCTGAGAAACTTTGCATTCGTTCGCACAACTTTTGCGTCTCCTTGAGAAACTTTGCATTCGTTCGCACAACTTTTGCGTCTCCCTGAGAAACTTTGCATTCGTTCGCACAACTTTTGCCTCTCCCTGAGAAACTTTGCATTCGTTCGCACAACTTTTGCGTCTCCTTGAGAAACTTTTCATTCGTTCGCACAACTTTTGCGTCTCCCTGAGAAACTTCGCATTCGTTCGCACAACTTTTGCCTCTCCCTGAGAAACTTTGCATTCGTTCGCACAACTTTTGCCTCTCCCTGAGAAACTTTGCATTCGTTCGCACAACTTTTGCGTCTCCTTGAGAAACTTTGCATTCGTTCGCACAACTTTTCCGTCTCCCTGAGAAACTTTGCATTCGTTCGCACAACTTTTGCCTCTCCCTGAGAAACTTTGCATTCGTTCGCACAACTTTTGCGTCTCCTTGAGAAACTTTGCATTCGTTCGCACAACTTTTGCGTCTCCCTGAGAAACTTCGCATTCGTTCGCACAACTTTTGCCTCTCCCTGAGAAACTTTGCATTCGTTCGCACAACTTTTGCCTCTCCCTGAGAAACTTTGCATTCGTTCGCACAACTTTTGCGTCTCCTTGAGAAACTTTGCATTCGTTCGCACAACTTTTGCGTCTCCCTGAGAAACTTTGCATTCGTTCGCACAACTTTTGCCTCTCCCTGAGAAACTTTGCATTAGTTCGCACAACTTTTGCGTCTCCCTGAGAAACTTTGCATTCGTTCGCACAACTTTTGCCTCTCCCTGAGAAACTTCGCATTCGTTCGCACAACTTTTGCGTCTCCTTGAGAAACTTAGCATTCGTTCGCACAACTTTTGCGTTTCCCTGAGAAACTTTGCATTCGTTCGCACACCTTTTGCCTCTCCCTGAGAAACTTCGCATTCGTTCGCACAACTTTTGCGTTTCCCTGAGAAACTTTGCATTCGTTCGCACACCTTTTGCCTCTCCCTGAGAAACTTCGCATTCGTTCGCACAACTTTTGCCTCTCCCTGAGAAACTTTGCATTCGTTCGCACAACTTTTGCATCTCGCTGAGAATCTTTGCATTCGTTCGCACAACTTTTGCGTCTCCTTGAGAAACTTTGCATTCGTTCGCACAACTTTTGCCTCTCCCTGAGAAACTTTGCATTCGTTCGCACAACTTTTGCATCTCGCTGAGAATCTTTGCATTCGTTCGCACAACTTTTGCGTCTCCCTGAGAAACTTTGCATTCGTTCGCACAACTTTTGCCTCTCGCTGAGAATCTTTGCATTCGTTCGCACAACTTTTGCATCTCGCTGAGAATCTTTGCATTCGTTCGCACAACTTTTGCGTCTCCTTGAGAAACTTTGCATTCGTTCGCACAACTTTTGCCTCTCCCTGAGAAACTTTGCATTCGTTCGCACAACTTTTGCATCTCGCTGAGAATCTTTGCATTCGTTCGCACAACTTTTGCGTCTCCCTGAGAAACTTTGCATTCGTTCGCACAACTTTTGCATCTCGCTGAGAATCTTTGCATTCGTTCGCACAACTTTTGCGTTTCCCTGAGAAACTTTGCATTCGTTCGCACAACTTTTGCATCTCGCTGAGAATCTTTGCATTCGTTCGCACAACTTTTGCGTTTCCCTGAGAAACTTCGCATTCGTTCGCACAACTTTTGCATCTCGCTGAGAATCTTTGCATTCGTTCGCACAACTTTTGCCTCTCCCTGAGAAACTTTGCATTCGTTCGCACAACTTTTGCATCTCGCTGAGAATCTTTGCATTCGTTCGCACAACTTTTGCGTTTCCCTGAGAAACTTCGCATTCGTTCGCACAACTTTTGCGTCTCCTTGAGAAACTTAGCATTCGTTCGCACAACTTTTGCCTCTCCCTGAGAAACTTCGCATTCGTTCGCACAACTTTTGCCTCTCCCTGAGAAACTTTGCATTCGTTCGCACAACTTTTGCATCTCGCTGAGAATCTTTGCATTCGTTCGCACAACTTTTGCGTCTCCTTGAGAAACTTTGCATTCGTTCGCACAACTTTTGCCTCTCCCTGAGAAACTTTGCATTCGTTCGCACAACTTTTGCATCTCGCTGAGAATCTTTGCATTCGTTCGCACAACTTTTGCGTCTCCTTGAGAAACTTAGCATTCGTTCGCACAACTTTTGCCTCTCCCTGAGAAACTTCGCATTCGTTCGCACAACTTTTGCCTCTCCCTGAGAAACTTTGCATTCGTTCGCACAACTTTTGCATCTCGCTGAGAATCTTTGCATTCGTTCGCACAACTTTTGCATCTCGCTGAGAATCTTTGCATTCGTTCGCACAACTTTTGCGTCTCCTTGAGAAACTTTGCATTCGTTCGCACAACTTTTGCCTCTCCCTGAGAAACTTTGCATTCGTTCGCACAACTTTTGCATCTCGCTGAGAATCTTTGCATTCGTTCGCACAACTTTTGCGTCTCCTTGAGAAACTTCGCATTCGTTCGCACAACTTTTGCCTCTCCCTGAGAAACTTTGCATTCGTTCGCACAACTTTTGCATCTCGCTGAGAATCTTCGCATTCGTTCGCACAACTTTTGCGTCTCCTTGAGAAACTTAGCATTCGTTCGCACAACTTTTGCCTCTCCCTGAGAAACTTTGCATTCGTTCGCACAACTTTTGCATCTCGCTGAGAATCTTCGCATTCGTTCGCACAACTTTTGCGTCTCCTTGAGAAACTTAGCATTCGTTCGCACAACTTTTGCCTCTCCCTGAGAAACTTCGCATTCGTTCGCACAACTTTTGCCTCTCCCTGAGAAACTTTGCATTCGTTCGCACAACTTTTGCGTCTCCCTGAGAAACTTTGCATTCGTTCGCACAACTTTTGCCTCTCCCTGAGAAACTTCGCATTCGTTCGCACAACTTTTGCGTCTCCTTGAGAAACTTAGCATTCGTTCGCACAACTTTTGCGTCTCCCTGAGAAACTTCGCATTCGTTCGCACAACTTTTGCGTCTCCTTGAGAAACTTAGCATTCGTTCGCACAACTTTTGCGTTTCCCTGAGAAACTTCGCATTCGTTTGCACAACTTTTGCGTTTCCCTGAGAAACTTTGCATTCGTTCGCACACCTTTTGCCTCTCCCTGAGAAACTTCGCATTCGTTCACACAACTTTTGCGTCTCCCTGAGAAACTTCGCATTCGTTCGCACAACTTTTGCATCTCCTTGAGAAACTTAGCATTCGTTCGCACAACTTTTGCGTCTCCCTGAGAAACTTCGCATTCGTTCGCACAACTTTTGCGTCTCCTTGAGAAACTTTGCATTCGTTCGCACACCTTTTGCGTCTCCCTGAGAAACTTCGCATTCGTTCGCACAACTTTTGCGTTTCCCTGAGAATCTTTGCATTCGTTCGCACACCTTTTGCCTCTCCCTGAGAAACTTCGCATTCGTTCGCACAACTTTTGCGTTTCCCTGAGAAACTTCGCATTCGTTCGCACAACTTTTGCGTTTCCCTGAGAAACTTTGCATTCGTTCGCACACCTTTTGCCTCTCCCTGAGAAACTTCGCATTCGTTCGCACAACTTTTGCGTCTCCTTGAGAAACTTAGCATTCGTTCGCACAACTTTTGCCTCTCCCTGAGAAACTTCGCATTCGTTCGCACAACTTTTGCCTCTCCCTGAGAAACTTTGCATTCGTTCGCACAACTTTTGCATCTCGCTGAGAATCTTTGCATTCGTTCGCACAACTTTTGCGTCTCCTTGAGAAACTTTGCATTCGTTCGCACAACTTTTGCCTCTCCCTGAGAAACTTTGCATTCGTTCGCACAACTTTTGCATCTCGCTGAGAATCTTTGCATTCGTTCGCACAACTTTTGCGTCTCCCTGAGAAACTTTGCATTCGTTCGCACAACTTTTGCCTCTCGCTGAGAATCTTTGCATTCGTTCGCACAACTTTTGCATCTCGCTGAGAATCTTTGCATTCGTTCGCACAACTTTTGCGTCTCCTTGAGAAACTTTGCATTCGTTCGCACAACTTTTGCCTCTCCCTGAGAAACTTTGCATTCGTTCGCACAACTTTTGCATCTCGCTGAGAATCTTTGCATTCGTTCGCACAACTTTTGCGTCTCCCTGAGAAACTTTGCATTCGTTCGCACAACTTTTGCATCTCGCTGAGAATCTTTGCATTCGTTCGCACAACTTTTGCGTTTCCCTGAGAAACTTTGCATTCGTTCGCACAACTTTTGCATCTCGCTGAGAATCTTTGCATTCGTTCGCACAACTTTTGCGTTTCCCTGAGAAACTTCGCATTCGTTCGCACAACTTTTGCGTCTCCTTGAGAAACTTAGCATTCGTTCGCACAACTTTTGCCTCTCCCTGAGAAACTTCGCATTCGTTCGCACAACTTTTGCCTCTCCCTGAGAAACTTTGCATTCGTTCGCACAACTTTTGCATCTCGCTGAGAATCTTTGCATTCGTTCGCACAACTTTTGCCTCTCCTTGAGAAACTTTGCATTCGTTCGCACAACTTTTGCCTCTCCCTGAGAAACTTTGCATTCGTTCGCACAACTTTTGCATCTCGCTGAGAATCTTTGCATTCGTTCGCACAACTTTTGCGTCTCCTTGAGAAACTTAGCATTCGTTCGCACAACTTTTGCCTCTCCCTGAGAAACTTCGCATTCGTTCGCACAACTTTTGCGTCTCCCTGAGAAACTTTGCATTTGTTTACAAAAGTTCTGCATTCCACCTTGAAAATTTGCGTTCGTTGGTAAATTTGAGTCCCCCTAAGAAGCTTTGCGTTTATTTTCAAGACTTTTGCGTTCCCCCGGGAAACGTGGTGTTCAGTTCCAAAATGTTCCTGTTCTCCCAAGAAACTTTTGTGATGGGAAACAATAAAGGGTGAAAGTAAAAACTATATTTCAGTGCGAACACAAAGTTTCTCAGTGAACGCAATCGCTTTGAAATGGGATTCTTTCCTTCCATTTCATATTTTTGTACATCACCATGTCCCTTTGGCGGCTCAGTACAATAGTCTACATGGGAGAAATTTAGTTTTGATGCATGTGTGAGTTCACCTTGCTCGTGACTTCCTGCTCATCCTCACTGGATTCATGGGTGTCGTCTACTGTGGCAAAAGGTGTTAAAGAGCCCAGCGTTGATTCCCATGGAAAGCCACATCTCACCTGCAGCCGTTTTGGTTCTGTTTCCTCGTGTTTAACCTAAACATTCAGACAACAGTTGTGTTACATATCAGAGAGGAAGTTGTACACCTATATCTCGAAATATTCAATCATATTGTTCTGAAAAGAGATGAGTCACCTTTACTTGGCCACACTTTTTATCCAATGTAGTTTCTTCCTTCTCTCTGAAAAACACATCTACACCACTGTCACTGTCCTCGGTTTTGGTTTTCTTTTTCTTCTTCTTCTTCTCGTTTAAGGTTTTCTTCTCTTCCGTGCGTTCTCCGTTCACTGGGCATTCTTCATCTTTTTTCCTTTTTATCTTCTGTCCAACTGTCTCATCGTCTTGTTGCTACAGGGATAAAACACAGGGTCAAATTCATCCTCTTTAAAACTAACAGTCAAACACACACACACACACACACACACTCTTACTTGGCTCTCAGAAAGAGCTCGTTTCCTCGTGGCAACTTTTTCGTCATATTTCACTTTCTTCTCTCCCTTCAGACGTAGTTTTAGATCAAGGGATTTTGGAAGTAGATCTGGTTTCCCAGTGTCCTTCGACAGGAGCGACAGGTTCACGTGGCTGTTCTCTGCGTTCACACTGAAATTTAAATTCATTTATATGAAAAAAAAAAAAAAATGAATCACAAATAACTAGGTTATTTTTAAATTGTTGGTCTGTGCATTCCAATATTTTTCAGTGAAATGAAAGGCTAGGTTAGGACTTCACGTGAAGTTAGAGAAACATTACCTGAGAACCTTGGCCGTCACCAGTGCATTCAGGGCAATGTATTCGGAAACAGATTTTGGGTCGTTCATGAAGTATTTTGTAGCGTGTTGGAACTGAACTCTTCCTGTGATGGCCCTTGATAACCTTTCATAAAAGAAAAATAATTTTAATTTAACTCAGGACACTAGAATGGCTTCATTAAAAATATGTGCATCAAAAGATGCTATACCTCACAAATATGCCTTTATCGTTAATAGACGTCACATATCCTCGGATAATCTGGTCCTCTTTTACATCGGAAACTGACTCAATGTCTGGGTCTGTAATATCTTGCTGGTCCTTATGAAATCTGCAGAAAGGAAAGAATCAATTAATTAAAATAATAAAAATGAATTTTAAAAAAAGTTTTGGGCACAATACATGAGACAAACCTAAACTTTAACTCCTTTTCATACTGAAATGGCACAACCCCAACCTGAAGTCAGCTAAAGAATTCTTTATAATGCTTCTTTGTAATGACAACAAATGGAAATGGTTTGTCAGATGTCTACATGAGAGCAAAATGTTTTGATGAATTATTTAATAGTTTCAAATGACTAGCAAGATTAGTGGCCAAAAAAATACAACCCAAAAGAAAAAAAGGATTGCCATAATTTGCACAATTCTGCACATGTACGCCCTACGCCGGATGTTCTCGCTATTCTGAGAAGAAAGCAACAGATGATATGGGTGAAAGACTGACGCAGACCACCCATTTAATACGTTAGGCTACACATGATGCTGCTGCTGGTTTCTCAGGATAGACGCAGCACAAATCACAGCTGTGTCCTTCTAAAATGTTTACTTGTAACTTTCAATGTAGTGACTACTGTTGGAAAACACAATACAGGACGAAACGTGGTTTTTAATTTCTAAATGGCCACATGCATAATTACAACATAAAAGGGAAAAATAATAATATATACAATTAAAAAATAAACGAGGTACGAGTTTGAAGAATAAATAAAAAATAACCAGATTAGGAATAACTTACTCACTCTCAAGCCATCCTAGGTATGCATGACTTTCTTCTTTCAGTCAAACTCACAGTTTTAAGTTATATTAAAAAATATCCTGGCTCTTCCCAGCTTTTTAATGGGAGTGAATGATACCTTAGATTTTGAAGCCCAAAAAAGCGCATCCATCCATCAAAAAAGTAATCCATTCGACTCCAGGGGGTTAATAAAGGCCTTCTGAAGCGAAGCAATGTGTTTTTTAAAGAAAAATATCCATATTTATAACTTTATAAACTATAATCACTGGCTTCCGGTAATGGCTGTATGCGAGTCTAGTTTCGGTGAAAGAGTGACCTCTGACCCAACGCATGACGTAGGATGTAGGAGTAGCTTAAGCTTAGATGAGAACAGACTACCCTCATCGTTCAAACAAATATAGGGCTGGGCAACAAACTCAAGCTCCTCCCACATTTTTGTTTTAAAATTCTCGTTTTAGACTTCTAATTTGTGACCGGTGTTTTGTTTTGCTCCATCCTCTGCGCTTCCATGTTCGTCAATACGTCGGGTCAGAGGTCACTCTTCCCGCCGGAACTAGACTTGCTTGCGGCTGTTATCGGAAGCCAGAGATTATAGTTCATAAAGTTATAAATATGGATACTTTTCTTACAAACACACATCACTTCAGAAGGCCTTTATTAACCCCCTGGAGCCGTATGGATTACTTTTATGATGGATGGATGTGCTTTTTTGGGCTTCAAAAAAATGGTCCCATTCACTCCCATTATAAAGCAGGGAAGAGCCAGGATATTGTTTTATAAAACTCTGACTGTGTTTGACTGAATAAAGAAAGTCATATGCACCTAGGCTTGAGTGTAAGTCATTTCTGGTGAACTAACCCTTTAAATACACAACTGTAATAATTACTGAAGTACAAATTGGTACAAATCATTTTATTTGTATTTATTGTCTGAGATACCGTCCTCTTGTAAGGAAAGTTTTAGCTATTGATTATCAATAAAAATAAATACATGTCAAATAAAAATAAAACAAAATAAAAATAGATAAACAAATGTAATGGCTGAAAAGGTCCTCATGTTTCCAAAGTGTAAAGTGATTGCAGATCTTCAACCAGTTTGTTCTCATTTGTTAAGTGACACTTGATAATATACCTGGAGGGGCGTAATGAAACGCTGAAGTTCCTCTCTTTAACCTCCTCAATAATATAGCACCTGGAAAAAAGGACATGCACACATTAACAAACTTTACATTTTAGAGCTTCCTTGTAGGAAAAATCCCATCATAAACAATTCCAGCTAGGTCATGACTCATGACTCACCGGACTAGTTGGCCCTGTTTGTAGGGCTCCAGTGGGTTGTCTGCATATGCATCAGAGAGATCCGTTACCGAAGCAAAACCCCAATTCTCAAATGGGAGATGAAGCGACAATCCCTGGTGAGGCTCAACTTTCCGAACCGTCGCCATAGTGACCAACCCTTGCTCCAGCTTGTACATCCCTACAGCAACAGCACACAACAGGAAATGCTAAAGAGACTCGAGGGACGACTGCAACGTGCGTCATGATGGCAGAAGTGCAACATCAAGTATAACGTGATTCAGCGTTTGTTATAACAAGGAGAAAATATGAGCTAGGAAATCTCCTCTGACAGAGTGTAGCTATGACTCCAGATAAAACTACAAGTATTACCTGTGAGTGACAGAGAAAGCCGTAGTTGAGTCCTGTTGAAACTAACACCAACAACCTTTGCAGAAACAGTCTGTCCTGGTTTAAACAGCTTCTTTGGTTGACTAGCTTGCTGTGGCAAAACAAATGTGAAAGTTATAGCTTGTTTGTTACCACATTCATTTAAAGAGGACCTATTATGCTCTTTGTTCATAAACACTACTTTTCATATATTTGACATTGTTGCAGCACCTCTCTTCCCAGTCTGTCAGTAACACTCTGTTTAGTTCCAGTCTATGAAGCCCCTTCTTCTGAAAAGCACACTGTGCTCTGATTGGTCGGCTGGACCAGTGTGTTGTGATTGGTCAACCGCTTCCAGCGTGTTTGGGAAATGTCACGCTACTTACCATAACCGCGAGTTTCAACACACTATAACTCAACTCAACCAGGCCTTGCTTTTTTTTTTTTTTGCATATGCCTTTGGCGGGAATTATTTAAATGAGGAATATTTGTTGTGTTTGTTCCCGGAAGTAAACTCAAGACTACAATCGGGGCGTTTCAGGGAGTTCAGAAACAGTGTTACTGATATAGAGATTAACTCCCTCTGGAGTGACTTTGTGCTTTGTAACTTTGCAGACCTTTTTCATTCTCAAACAGAAACATTACACCCTAAAGAAAGTTGAAAATGTAAAAAAATAAATAATAGGTCCTCTTTCTATGCAGTTAATCAGCGCATAATGCATTAAAAATGACTTTTACGAGTAAACTAATAAAGTAAAATTTTATATCATAATTTACCATTAAATTAACTTTCTCAAGAAATTAAAATGTTCTCGTTTATGTAATTTATTGCCAAATACAAATGAAATACTTTTTGTAAGAGCAACGCAATCTTGCAACACGTTGCTTTTAAAATACTCAATTTAACAAGCAAGAAAAACAAATTGGTAGAGTCTCACCCCAGGTTTTTTAATCATGGCTAAGAGCTCAACGGTTCCAGTGAGGTTGGGCTTCACTTCAACTTCCAAGTTTTTTTTTGTTACATTGTACTGAAAAAAAAAGGGCAAAAAATTACTTCAACAGTTCATGCAGTTTTTAAATTATATTTGCTGTTCTTTAGATTTCAAAAGTTACCGTTGACGGGAAGCATAAGACTTCATCTCCAGGTGTGAAGTTTGTCTCAACTGACTGCTTGTCACCAGCTTTCAGTGTTCTGAAATAGAAAGAGTAAGAGTCTGCAGTACCGCAAAACAGCGAATATAAAACTCACACAGACAGCAAATGTTTGTTGCAACTGTTCCCATAGGCTGCTCTCTCACATATATTAATGTATGGAGAGCTGTAGCAACGTATACCTGGGCAGAAGACTGAGTTCAGGTATGGAAACAGCATAGTCGGGGTGAGAGATTGGCAGGAAACTGTTGAAAGAGAATATTTCATGAGAATAATCAACTAAAATCAATGCTTTGCCAAAAAAAAAAAAAAATGTCATGCTACCCAAATATCAAGTAAAACAATGTCAAAAGTCCATAAAAGCTGACATTATCACTATAGCACCAATGAAAAGTATTGTTTTATGCATTGATGTTTTTGACACTTTTCTCATTTTGACATTGGGATTTTTTTTTTTTTTATATAAATTGAACACTCGTCAAGCATCAAAGAGAGTAAAAAGTGCCTTTGGCAAGTAAATAAAACTCAAGTCTGAACTGCAACATTAAAAAGTGATTTAAATCAAATTATAAGAATGATAATTATTTTTCTTCCCACCAAAACTTTGTTGCAACATGTGGCATATTCCTCACATTGAGCAACAAAAATTAAACAAACTATGAAAAAAAATGATACAATACAAAATGTTAGGAGTCTTTTGAAAATATGCTAATATAAAAAGTCAAATAAACCCATTGTGCCATAAAACAGCAAAATAAAATAAGATACAACATTAAAGCATTTAAAAATAAATGAAATACAAAAAAAGTAATTAAAAATAAATGTAATTACTTTTTTAAAACGAATTACCCAATTTAAAACTATTTTATAAAATAAACCCAAATCAAATCATTTAAATAAAATAAAAATAATAATATTTTTTTTTATAAAAATAATAATAATAATAATAATAATTAAATAAAACATTTTTTTTAATTTTTTAAAATTTAATTAAAAAAAATAAAAATTAATTATTAAAAATTAAAAAATATATATTAATTAATTAATTAAATAAATAATAATAAATATTGTTTTATATCATTGGACAGAATGTGAAAAAACATTTTTTTAAATAAATACAGATTTTCTTTATCCAAATAGAAAAACGTAGGAAATACCGAGATATATCGCCATTTAACCAAAAAATACAGAGATATGATTTTTTGGGCCATATCGCCCAGCCCTACTACCAACATTGTAACAACACAAAAAAAGTAACTCTGCTGTATTTACTTGTGACCACGAACTGTGTGCCCTCCGATCACTCTGGCTTCGACCTCAGTGCCGACCTTCAGGGATGATGTTGGGAAGCTGCCAACCGCAGGAGACTCCTCTATCTCAGACACATGGATCCTTCCTATGGTCCCCGACGGCAGCGTCACCAGCACGTGCATGGGCTTCACCTTCTTTACTGTGACCGTCATCACTTCCCCAAGAATGAGGTCCCGGGATGGACCTTGGCTCTTGGATTTGGGCTGCTTGTGTTTGGTATCAGGGTGCTGGAACGCTACAAGAGGAAGTCCTCCTAATTCCTCGCTGCTCGGGTCCTCCACGGTCACATTCAGATGGGAACCAACTGAAAACTTATTTGAACCATTTAAGTGAGTCTGAAGGAGAATGATGGTCAGGTGGCCAGTGTCACCCAATGAGACGACAGCAAAGTCTTTATCGGTGTACTGGATTGTTGCAGCGAGTTTGGAGTCCTTTGTCAACTGAAGAAAAACACAAAGGATCAACTTTAACAGACTTTCCTGAACAAGTCGGATGCTGTGGATTTTCAGAGCTGCAAGTAGTGCTTACCTTCTTCTTGTTCGTGATCAACTTTGGAAGCAGCGACACATGGACCTCAGACTTTAAAGGGTCAACATGAAGAATCACTGTGCTGAATTTGCAGCCCGGAGTCACATTCACGCCTGAAACATTCACACAAATCTAGTTAGGCGAGAACCAGCATGTTATCCATCCATGTAAAGATCTGCACATGTACATACAACCACTTTTTGAAGTTTTAAAGGCAGTTTATATGCTTTTTCAGTCCAGACATGTAGACAGTCCAATATGAGCATCACTTAAACAGGAATCGGTGACATTTGGAACCAAACCGTTCAAGACATTCAGTTCTAATGGAAGTTCATGAACATTTCTATTCTTCCGCTGATGCTGAACAGTGTTGTTCTTGTAAACTAAAATGATTAAAATGTCTCAGTTTTATTGAAAAAAAAAACTGAAATAACATAATAAAAATATTAAATAAAAAACTTAAACGAAAATTATAAATGTTCCCCAACGCAACTAAGTGAAATTACTTTGTGTACTAAAATAACTAAAATAATTGAAAGCTAAATAAAAATATTTTTATTATGCAAAAAAGCACAAAATTACTACAACTAAAAGAAAAAGAAAAACTATAAATATAAAAAAGAAAAGACAATTAAAAATATTAATAAAGACTATAATACTATATAAATAATACTAATATGACACTTAAACACTGCAGATACACTCCGACAGTTTTTTAGTCTGATTGAAAAAAATCTCTACAAAAACAATAACTCAAAAGTTCAAAAGTTCCCAGTTTGAATTAGGGGCGGGCGATATGGAAAAAATATCATATCGCTGCATTTTTCAGGAAAATATTTTTATTTTATTTTATTGTGATTTTTTTCATGTTGGTTTTGCTATTTTGCAAGTGACTGAACAGTAAAAATGTAGCCTTACAAGTTAACAAAGTACAAAAGTAAAACAATGGCAGACCAAAAGTAGGGGTGGGAGTTTTATCTTTGCTATTAAAAATAAGACCCTAGCATAGTCTAGTACTCGCGCGCCGTTTGACACTTTTAGTGTGCACGCGAATAAATTGTTTAACAGGCAAGACTTTAAAAAGCATGCAAATAATAAACTTCCGTGATTGTAAAGAACTGCAAGTTAACGTGATGTTCTAAAGCAGATCGTGGAGACACTTTAATCACTCATGATCAAAGATCGTAATATCGTACACCCCTAGTTTGAAGGGCTCAATCACTGAATTGGTGGCTGCAGTTCTTGACTTGCTGAATCAAGTCATGTCAACTTGAAATAGACAGAGTACTGTTATTGAGTTGTGTAGTAAAAGTTACAAACTAGTTACATTTGGAGTGCAGTTTTGTTATTTTAAACAGAACCTTATTTAAAAGAAAGGCGGTCCTCACCTTCTGTGTGGAACTTTGAGGCCAACACAGTGGCTTCACTGAGCCGATCTGAGGTCACTATGACCGAGCCGTCCTCTCTGGTATCTCCCACCGTCACCTTGATTTTATCTCCGAGCGACACAGCAGAGAGCTGTTGTAGGACGTCAGACTCCCCTGGAGACAGACAGAGAGTTGGATAACTTGATTAAAAACACTAAAAAAGAGCAGAAAGCAGAAGTCAGACAACCTATTGTTTGTTGTTCATCAGAGCCTACACTCGTACCTCTGCCAGAAACCATCTCAAAGATGGACTTCCTTTCCTTCAGACCCTGGATCAGTCTGGCGTGGGCACCTTGCTCCAAGAGACTCAGTTCTGACACCTTCAGGCTGACCAAAAACCTTTGCTTTTCTTCGTCCAGATGGGTCACTAGGGCAACAACCGACTGGCCAATATCAAAGACGCCTGATGTGTTTGTGATGAACTGGTCGGCCATAGCCTACAATGAGATTGAAACACAACATCATCACATCTGCACTAGGGATGTGTCAGACTAGTTGAGTAAACAACGCTGCTAATGCTAGTCGACAAAGGAAATACTAGTGGTTAAAAAATATTTTTGGTAACATTTTATTTTAAGGTGACGTAGAACTGGTTTAGTTATGAGGGACAATTCCGGTATGAAATTTTTACTTTTATACTTTTACACTTGAACACAACATCAGTGTTATAGTAATTTTTTTTAAAGTTTTTTTTTTTTTTTTTTATGTCTATATAGCTTTTTAAGTTTGTATATTTTTATTTTATTTCAGTTAACGTTAATTTTATTTTAAAGTCAGCTTTTAATGTTGTTTAAATGACTGTGGTGTTTTTAATATACTTTAGACAAACCATGTGCAAATTCATAAGTCAAAACCATTTGAAATCGCTGGTGTTTCTGACGTCACAAACGTCACGGACAAGACCATTAGCATCTCTCTCAAAAAAATGACCAAAGAGTTTCGATATTTTTCCTATTTAAAACTTGACTCTTCTGTAGTTACATCGTGTACTAAGACCGACGGAAAATGAAAAGTTGCGATTTTCTAGGCTGATATGGCTAGGAACAACGCCTGCTTCATATCATTACGCCTGCTGGACCCATGGTACAGCAGCAAAGTTTCTTGATTATTACGCAGGAATGAGAGTATAGTTCCTAACTACAGAAGAGTCAAGTTTTAAATAGGAAAAATAATCGAAACTCTTTGGTCATTTTTTTGAGAGAGATGCTAATGGTCCTGTCCGATTCAATGATCTATGCTAAGCTATGCTAAAAATGCTACCGCCAGACCCGGAGTTCAGCTGAATGGATTCGAAAACGGTAAAACTCAACTGTTTAACTCTGGGGGAGTTGTAAAATGAGCCTATTTCCCAAAAAAGTGGAGTATCCCTATAAGTAACGTTAAATGTATTTTTTATGCTTTTGGATTTAGTTTTAATTAACTATAATAGCCCTGAATAACATTTCCTATATAAATATCCTAACAAACAGAATACCCATAAATAATGTATAGTTGCCGGTACACGTCAAACTTTTCTCAGATTTTGATGCCTGTCATGCGTACAGATACTTTTCATACACGAGAAGCACATTAAAACACGGACATGGTAATGAACATTATAACCTTGACATGTACAGACTTATGTTAACGAACTTATTTGAGGAATTTTGTTTATAATACTGAGTTTGTACTTTGTGGTCCTGAAATGCCTACGGATTCAATTGGTTTGAATAAATGTGTCTAAATTGGCTAATGTTGACTAAAGCCCTATTCGGACGGGACTAGTTTAACATGTAGAGGTGGGGTCATGTAATTTTACCACAGGACGTCTGTAATAATAATGGCCAATTCTCATGGGATAAGATATCTCAGTAATTATCTCTATCTCTATTACGTTGTTTCCTGATATCAGCAACATACAACCCCACATGATTTCAGGAAGCAACGTAATAGAGATAATTACTGAGATATCTTATCCCGTGAGAATTGGCCATTATTATTACAGACGTCCTGTGGTAAAATTATGACCCCACCTCTCCATGTTAAACTATAAACATATAACCAATATTTATATAAAACTGTTAGGTCCTGAATTTATATATTAAATAAATTCAGATTGTATTATGTTGGTAATAGGCACATATCTAACGCTAAAAGAAGTTTCGTGCCTCTAAAAAGTGCTTTCAATCTTCTTTCTGATTTGAATGGTGTGTGGAAAACACTTGAGTTTTGCCACAGACTTATCCCAGCGTCTAGATCGCAACTGAATGCTTTTTCAAGCGCCTCCATACTTGGAAAAACCACGGAAAACTACTTTTAAACAGGAAATGACGGAATATTCACGTAC
This sequence comes from Rutilus rutilus, assembly GCF_951802725.1. Lineage (NCBI taxonomy): Eukaryota > Metazoa > Chordata > Actinopteri > Cypriniformes > Leuciscidae > Rutilus > Rutilus rutilus. The sequence goes on along the minus strand of NC_140210.1, from coordinate 40,121,515 downwards.
ATATTTACAGCGGGTCTATTCGCATGGGATTAGTATTACCTGAGGTAATTTTTCCGGACCTTTTTACTGAAGGTAAAAGTCGCCGTAATCTTAACTGACATTGTCCGTAACGATTACTGAGATGTCACATTCGGACGGGACTAAAATAACTGAGAAGCTCTGGTGATAATTACTTTACCCCACCTCTCCATGTTAAACTAGTCCCGTCCACATAGGGCTTAAGTGAAGTTTTCATTTACAATGATCATAATGTAAGGCAAGCAGAGATTCATAGACAAAGTATACCATTTCAAATGGACTGTTAAAGGGACAGTTCACCCAAAAAAGTTGTTCAGAGTCAATTAAAGTCAATGTTTGTTTACTGACATTCTTCAAAATATCATCTATTCTGTTCAGCATAAGAAAGAAATTCATACAGGTTTGGAACAACATGAGGGTGAGTAAATGACAGTATTTTTTGGTGAACTATCCCATTGGTTGATGTGTGCCACAACTAATGTCATTAACTTTTAAACAGTGTCATTTTCACACAAAATACTATCCAAACAACCAAAATGCAGACATACATCTTTAGGAGCGAGGCCGAAGAGTCCGTGCGGGAAATCGATAAAGACTCCATAAGGCATGATGTTCTTCACCCAGCCCAGCATCTGCATCCCCACCTGGAGCTCAGAGAACTTCTGCGGGATGTTGCCGTCCTCCAGACAGGCCTTCAGTAGGGGTTTCTTGGTGAGAGTCTGAACAGGACTCGGTTAAGAAGAACTGAACAAATTAAAGCTGCATGATTCTGGATAAACACGATTTCTTTGCTTAAAATATAAAGACCAAGATTCTCCCACGATTCTGAATAGAATAAATCAAACAACTAAACAAAATAATGTCATTTAGTAGAGATTGTGACAAAATGTTAATTGCTGCAACATATACATATATATATATATATATATATATATATATATATATATATATATATATATACACATATACATATATATATATACATAAAGTAATTAATTGTTTAAGAAACATCGGTTTGAATGAAGTATTCAATGACTCACTCATTAAGCCTTCTCTTGTTTCATTACTGGATTAATCAGCATTTTTGAATGAATCTTTTCAATGAATGAGTCACTGACATTTTTTTAACAGTCACTTGTCACCACCTAATGGTGTAATGGCATATTTGATACAAACTTTATTTCAAAAGGTAATTCACTGTATTTTGATCGCTACCGTAGACATCAGTGTTTATATCTGAACTATTAACTTTTATCTCAGTGCTTGTTTCATATCTATACATGACAACTACTCTCTCTGGTTCAGTGCCAACGCAGATTTTAATGTTTGCTGTGATCGTACTTGTCAATCTTTAACAGACACAGCCAAATCACTGTATTTAGAAAAAAGATCACGTGTTTGAATCAAGCAATCTTTTAACGATTAATCGTGCAGCTCGAATACAGATTTTTTTTGTTGCTAAAGGACTTATTTTTACTGACAGATGAGAATGGTTGTGTGAGGATACAATGCCCTTCTTCTTGTTCTTGCTGAGACACATTACATTAGAGATGGTGTCACCCTCCTCCAACGCCATCCACAGGGGAAAGCAGTTGGTCACATGATCAGAGAGATGCACCACGGGTATGAAAGCTGGAGCCTCTTCAGGAACAATGGAGACTTCCAGACCATCCAGGACTTTGCGGCAAACTCTTACATTGACTGCCTAAATAGGAATTGACATGGAGAGAAATATGTAGTGATGCGTTTTCCTGTGGTTTGCAAAGATAAGTATAAAAAGTTGTTTCGGTCAAATTACCTTTCCAACCACAAAGTCAAATTTCTCAGTCTGCTCCACCTTTATATCTCCCTCAGTAACGGCCTTGAAGGATAAACATAACTTCTTGTTTTCCGGGTCGCACCTCAAGACTTTGGCCTGAACAACCTGCAGAAAATAATTAAAAGAATCCCCCAAAGTGTTAATTAGTGTGAACTGCAGATGAAAACACTTCAAGAGACGCAGAAATGTGTGACTGGAATAAATCTGACAAAACACAGCACTTTATTTTAAATTTGATCATTTTAAAATATGGACACACATTTGATAAAAATGTGTAAATGTCATTTATTCCTGTGATATTCCAAAGCTGAATTTTCAGCATCATCACTAACAAAACTTACTGACCCCAAAATTAAAAAAACATTTTTTAAACTAGATGCACTTGACAGTTTTTAAATATTGCTCTGACCTGGCCAATGAAGAAGAGACCTCCTGGATTATCCACACGCTCTGTGGACAGCTCCCCCACAGGAACCAGACCCTTCACGTCTCCATAGAACCGGACAATACAGCCAAACTTCTTCACAAACACGATGACGCCGTGAGAGATGCGGCCCACCTTGGCATCAGAGTAGGACTGGAAGATAGGGAGTGTGGACTCAACAAGGGCCTTTTTCCTGGTCAGGATCAACCTCTTGTTCTGAACATCCATTGATAATACCTAAAAAAAAAAAAAACAGGCAAAAATAATTAGAAGAAAGGCTACAAATCCAGTTTTAGTGACACCCGATATATACATATATAGTTGTGTATATTATTACTGTAATAGTACGATTTCTATATTCATTTAATAATAAAAAAAAAAGGCAGATTCCAGTTTTCCTTCTTTTTTTGTCTATAGCTGATCACATGCCTGGCTCACTTAAGTGACTGTTTATTTTTATTTAAATAAGAAGAATTCAATTATTTATTTTATTCATTTAATAATGTAACCTGACATGCATGTTCACTACCATTCTAAATATTCTATATGTTGCTTAAAAATAAAATGCATTGTGTTCAATGTGGAAAAAAAAGTTGCTTTTTACCCCGACATTTAAAAATAACACATTTTAGAGCTGTAATTGCAAAACGGCCAAAAACTTTAAGGTTATCATACAGTCAAAATCTCATACCGACCCATGCCTAATAGAAACTTCAAAAGAACAGCATTTATCTGAATTTATCATTTATCTAAATGTCACTTTTGAACTTGATTGGTAGTGTATAAAATAACAAAAGCTTTCTATTTCAGATACTGCATGACACATAATAATAATAATAATAATAATAATAATAATAAAAAAGAAAACAATTATGATGATTTTATCATCCCTGGTTAAAAAGCCTCACCCTGCACTTGACATTCAAGCCCTCAAAAAACATCTTCTCTGGGTTCTTTAGGACGACATCGGCAAGGTGAATTCTGGGTATCATTCCTCTGATGTGGCCCGTTATCTTCACGAAAACGCCATGTTTCTGCAAACCCGCAACTTTACCCTGAAACCCAGAAGCAGCATGTGACCGCCATTACATTCACTCTTTTATGTGACATTTGCTGCAGAACCATTACTTTTTTTGTCTTGCCCACCTCAACAATTTGCCCCACTTTGATGTCTTGATATCTGAAGAAGGTCATTTCAATAGTGCTCCTGCAAAACAAAAGAAAACAGAACAACAAATCATAACACGAACCAGCCAGAACACCCTAGCAACGTCATATCAACCAACCTGCGCAGTGTGACCAGGTGAATTTGCTCCATAGGACTGTAATCTATGATTCTCAGAGAGTGTTCAGACTGGGACAGCAAGCGGTTTGGGTTGAACTCTTCTTTTGGCTCCTTCATGAGGTTTTTCTACATGCAAAATACAAATAAAACTTCATCAGACTCACAGAATAGATATTTTTAATATAACTCTGTTCTGATTGTGTTCGGCTGAAAGAAGAAAGTCATATACACCAAGGATAGCCTCAGGGTGGGTTAATCATGGGATAATTCTCATTTTTGGGTGAACTAACTCTTTTACTGATCTCGGGTCAGTTTTATGAATTGTATTATATTATACGAGTATAATACAAAATATTTTCATTATATTTAATTGCTTCTAATTAATACGTACACTGCCAAATCCTTGCCTAATAACACGCAAATCAAGCAGTATGAATGGATAAAAACACTAACTTTAAAGAACCTTCATATTTAATGCTATTAAATTATTTTTAGATTACAACTTTCAACTTTCAATTACAATAGACTTTCATGAAAACATTAGCAATTGGCTTGTAAAAGGTACTACCAGAGTTATTAAAGTTAACTAAAACTACAACAAATTAAAACAAATTAAAACCATATAAAACTTTCTACTGAAATAAAATAAAATAAAATAAAATATTTAAATAAAAATCATTTTAGCAATCTGACAAGACAGCAATAACTAAAACTAAAAGAATAAAAAGGAATACAACTGTCAAAAACAAAACAAAATTACTAAAAATTAAAATGAAAAGAAATTATTATTCAAAATATATAAAAAAAACAACAAAAAAAGAGTTTTTCATTAAATTTACACCGTTTTGACCAGCCGATGCCAACAGCCTGTGGTGTTTGAACACTTCAAAACAATGAATCATTTTGCGATGCAACCGTTTCAATTGATTCAGAGTTTCAGAGTTTCAAAAAGCTTTGTTTCTCCCATCACTAATGTGAAGTCATCGTTGACAATATTTGTACTCACATGCACAAAGGCTGTGGTACCGTCGGGCATCTTCATCACGGCTCCTGAGTGATAGTGCAGATCAGTCATCTTGCAGCCCTGCACCACCTCGCCAATCCGCTCGCTGTAGAACACATCCAGCACAGCGCCCCCTGGTGGCAGGAGATGACTGCGCAGGGACAGGCTCACATGCCGCGTGGACGGCTCCACATGCAAAACCCGTGCCAGCACCTGAAAAGAGTGGGAACACGCAGAAGAACTTAATTACTGACTGTTATTTTAGTATTATTTATATACTTTTACAGGTTTATTATTTTTAATTCATTTTAGTTAAATTTTTAGTCATTTTATTTTGTGCTTTTGTCATTTTTATTACTTTGTTTATTTTAAAGGGGTCATGAACTGCATTTTTTCTATTATTATATAATGTTTCCTAGGGTGCACTTATGTTATTATGATATTTACATCAAAAATGGCCATAATTTCGCAATTATGTGTCTGCTGTGAGACTTCAGTGTAAACGCCCACTGCTGTGATTGGCTGACATCTCTGCATATGAGAAGTATTACATGTGGTACTCTCGAATACTTTTACTACGTTCTTACTATTACAGCTGTCGAGATTAACTAATCGTGAAAAGTGTTGATTATAGCATTATTTTTAAGATCTATTCCCATCACATGAGATGTTGTCGTGATGAGCATTGAGCAGATGACAGACAGTCTGTTGAGCGAATGAATGCAGTGATCTCGTCATTGCAACTCGATTTCTCTCATCATAACTAACAGCGCAAACACGATGTAAATAAGAGATTTGTTGATTATAACAAGTTTTGGTGAGAGTCTAGAACTCAGTCACTGATAAACTCACGGTGGTGGTTGAAAGCTCCAGCGATTGTAAAAGGAGGCATTCTTTGTATATAATTTTAATAACACGCTAATAATTTCACGCTACTAAAATAAACAATGTGAAGTTGACCGTTTAGTTTAGTTTGCTGGCTTGATTTACCGACGCATAAACAGCAATAAACGACTTTGAGACATAAGTACATGACTCATTACACATCAGAAATCACTGACCACAGATCAGGCTTTAGATTAAACACGGTTACTTACATGTTGTGGCATTACTGTCGGGTCCATATCTTACAGTAAAAGTCTATTTGCAAAGCCTGCGCCGAAATGGCGACTGATTTCCCAGAATATCCACAGTGAAATGTACCGAATACAAACAAACAATGCTCAACTGAGACATTCAACATAGTTGAAAATAAATCACCACTTTCCTAGCATTAGGATCCTTTGGAAGGTAATGTTATTTTTAGTCCAGTGATCCTGTATGGCTCTTCTTTCCTCGTCATGTCAATAACACGCCGGTGGGCGGGGCTAAAGATGATTTTCTTCTGCAGAGGCGGTCTTTTGTCGACATTATCACAAAATCCGAAACAAGTCGTTTTGAGCTTGGATTCAATTAAAGCTGTTTTTGGGTTTTTACAGTACAATGACCTCTTACATGTCAAAATATCAGGGAAATTTGACCCCTTTAAATATTAGTACTTAGATTTAATAATTTGATTTCTTTTTATTTGAGTTTTAGTTTATATTTACTTTTTTTTCCAGTTAGACATTTTAGTGCTTCAATTTAAACTACATGAACATTAGATATTTTTAAATGTCTTAACCGAAATAAGTTTACGTTTTTCATCTAATATTTAGATTTAATTATAGCTTTATTTCAATAAAAGAGTAAATAGTTTTAGTTAACAATAACAACCCTGCTGATAACCAAATGTTTCAGGCAGACACACATCAAACAAAAACGATTAGCAACAATTTTGAAGCACTGTTACTATGTCTTTGGACTCTTACCTCTTGTCCTTGGCTGTAGGTCGATGCCTTGTCCTCATCAAGGTGAAGAAAATCAACCACTCCGGTGAAAGATGAAAGATACGTCACGATGAGCCCGTGAGGAGTAACCTAGCATGACAAAACATCAGTGGACAGATATATCAAGGTCTCAAAACAAGACAATGATCTAGAAACACTTATAAAAATGGCATTCAAAATATGTACAGCTTTCTTGCAGTCGTACATTAAACTGGGATAAGAGGAAGTATTTCAGTATTAACCATAGAGTGCTATAGAGCCCACACACGTCTTCAGCAGTGTTGGTTCCAGAAGTATTTTTTCCATTAATTTCTCCATAAGGATTTTCAAAAAATACTTTTATTTTATTTATTTTAGCGTTATAAGCCAAGAACCAAGCCAACCAGCTACAAGGTGAATCATGACATTACAAACTTAGATTTGAAGCTGTTTTTGAAAATCAGACAAAAATAAAAAGGTACAACAAGACTGTGTACTTAACAGCTTTAGTGAGGGAAAGAACTACAATCCCATGAAGCATTGCGAACAGATATACAGTATATATATTTTGAGAGTGTAGGGAGATAGACTTGATTACATCATTTACAGCATTTCATGGGAGTGGGTGGAGCTAAATAGACCTTTTAGTGTGTTCTGCTGGTTTTGACTCTCTGATTGGTGGATTTTTGTATAGCATCATGGGTAATGTAGTTTTTTACCACAAATCCAGCTCTTAAACAATTATTTAAAAAATATGTAGAAATTACTTATTATTACATTTTGTAAGGCTTTCTAAGGATCTTTGGGGAGCCTGCTTACCTTCTTTACGCATGCGCGGACCAGAAGTCCGGGCAGGAGGGTGTCTAGAGTCCATCCATGCTGAACCATAGCACAAGCCTTTGCGAAAACCTGGGGATTCTGGCACAGACGCACCACACGTCCATCGTTCTTGACTTCCTCTATCAGGATCGACACGTACTGACCCACATTCAGATCTGAGATAAACAGGAAACTTACAATCATAATGCCGCTTTTATCCCAACGCAGGCACAGCCTTAAAGGGACAGTCCACCCAAAAAAGAGAAATCCTATTATTGTTGTTGTCATTCCAAACATGTATTATGGTGTAACATTTGATTTAAAAGGTAAAATTGTCAATAGTATTTTTGCATTTTATTTTTTTAATTCTAGGACTAGTCCATGCCATACAGGTTTGAAATTAAATGAAGGTGAGTAAATTATGGCAATTTTAATTTGTAAGTGAATTACCAGTAATCCTCTTGCATTCTTTATGATGTGGGTGATTCATCGCGTCATTGAACCATGATAAACAGTTTATGTACATGAATCAGATGTTATGTAGCTGTATTTGCGCCTGACTCCCTACCTTGTTTTGTTTGTTTAGAGTTTAACGCCATGCCAGCTACCCCGGCTATATTCATTGCAAGAAAGATATAAAAAAGAAGAAGAACGATTCTACCTTGTTTTGAGACAATGCTCTTTTTGGGCAGGAAAGCTTTAGTGCCAATGATTCCGACGTCAACCAGGTATCCGTGATCTTCCACACTCTCCACACAACCGCTCAGTGTCTGAAACGTTAAGTGGGTTTGATTTTAGCTCACGAGTGACAATTACACACAAAAGATTCAGCAAGAACCGGGTCATATACACTATACAATATATAATATTAAAGAAAGATTGCAAACTCACCATTCCAGGTTTCAAAGCACCTGAACTCAACACCCTGTTAACATCTTTTGGGTTGATTGACACTTTAAGACTAACATGACCCTCCTTAGCGGATTCTAAAGACGACACAACACATCTGACCAGCATTCCAGGAGAAAGTAGTTGCGAGAGAGGGACGACTTCCTGTGAAGAGTAGGACAAACATGAACAAAAATGTTCGCAAACACAACAACGGTCGCATATATTTTTTACAGTTTCTTTCCTTGTGCAGTTGTGTTACCTCTGAACTGTCTTCAGAGTCCAGTCTGTTATTGAGAATCTTGGTGTAGGAGTCACAGATGTTGTAGATTGGCAGATAACCAACGAGACCGCTTGGGAGACCAACTACCACCTCAAACTCTGACACTTCCTTCACACAACCCAGCATCAAAGTGCCAATCTTCAGATTCTAGACAGAGGAAATGGGAAAGAAACCTGTGTGATCAGACACAAGTGCAATTTCCATGTATACACCAAAAAAAATTTGGATTTACTCTTCAGAGTCAAAGACTGGATCATTATTGCAGTGATTATTATGTTTTTAGCATTTAATATGTCTGGGAACAGTTCTTCTAACCCTAACTGATGGAGTGTGTTTCTTTTTATTTCTTAAACAACCACGTAAGAAGACATATAATGGTCATTTTCCAGGATGTCAAGATTCATCAGGCTCAAATTGTGAAAGAATGGTTGGGAGGAAGCATGAAGAATCATTTTCACACATGAATCGGCACCTCTGAGTCCAGACCCTAAATTCACTGAAAGTCTTTGGGATGTGCTGGACGAGACTTTACAGAGTGCTGGACTCTTGCATTGTCAATACAAGACCAAAAATGTATGCATCTCTTGATAAAAATAAATGCTTTGATGTTATTTCCATCAAGAGGTGTTGCCAAACATATAACATGCTAGAAACATAACATGATCCAGTCATATACTCTTAAGTATTTGCCTATTTAAATCCAAACAGAATTGTCATATTTGTTTCCCTACAAAATTACCCGAAGATGAAGAATTTCTACAGAGGTGGCAGTATTAAGTTTTAAATACTCTTCATCCACTTTCTGTTTTTTAAGGGTTTTCTCTTCATCATGTTCCACGTCCTTCTTCTTCTTCTTCTTCACCAGTGTTTCACGTGTCTGAAAAAACATTCATACACATTACACTCATAACAATCTGTGCAAGCAACTGTTTGCTCATTGATCTTCATTAAAACCACTGCTTTAATCACCACCACCATCATCTTCATCATCATCATCATCTTACTTCAAAAAGATTGTCCACGTCATGTGTTTTAACATGTTTGGGCCCAGAGGTCTTCTTCTTCTCTGTACCGCCACGGGGGAAATCTTCCTCCATAGAAGCCATTATTTACTATTTACCTGAATAGAAGGGCTCTAGTGAGGTCCAATCAAGAAACAAAGACATTAAACATATTTCGAATCTTAATAGACATTAATAACCATCTTTAGCGCAATTCATTTATCCGTTATTTACACTGACCAAGAACAAATAACATGTCTTACATCTGCCTGCATGTCGACACATGAGAAACACAACATATACCTATACTATATTACAACATTTAATCAACATATTCCTTACATTTAAATACGCGACATAGGTCATTAAACCCCCCCAGCAGTAACAACAAACTGATTTTACTTACGCTATAAAACTTTGTGTATACCAATGTAAAATGCTCTCATGCAAGTAAATCTCACATGTTTCTCACAAGCGTGCCATCTTCACGACCCGGACGTAAACACTGGGAGGCGGGATTTATAATTGCAGCAAAAGTAAAAAGAATCAACCAATAGGATGAGGGGATTATTAGATTGACGTTTCTGTAAACCTATCGGTGTGGTGTAAAAAGCGATTGACGTGAATGTAAGCCAATGAGCACAGTTTATTCAAGCTATCACCACGAGGGTGGGATTTCCTTAAATCACTCACTTTCCGGCCTCTCCTCCATTGAAGGGCACCAGTTTGCTTGGTAAGTCATGTCTCTAATTTTAACTGAAATATCTTATTTTCCCCAGCTTGTTTTAGAAAGCGAGGTTTTTATGTTGCTTGCGAAACGAATATATTACGAATATATTCAGCTTAGTAAAGCACAGAGGTCGCATTTACAATAAAGATGCTCGTTTTTGCAAACGGAATGAGTTGGTTTTAAGCATATTATGATATGTAACATTTATTGATATCTAACATTATAGAAATTACATATACGATCTCATGGTAAAACTACAACTACGTTTCACAAATAAACAGCAGTGTTGTCATGTACGCATTCTTCGTGACCTTGCATGATAATGAAAAACGATGCGATCCTTATGTATTACATTAGGTATTAATGTATGTATTAATTTAAACTCCTTTATTAAATCTGGATCAGCAGATCGCACACAGAAATCATGGGTGGACACGACGCTGGAACTCAACACCAGTTCACTGGCATCGCCAAGTACTTCAATTCATACACAATCACAGGCAGGAGGAATGTAAGTTGAATTGCATTGACATAATTATTATGCAGCTAAAACAAAATATGCTTAAGGTTGTTGCCACCATGGAATAAAAGAAAAAAAACCGTTGTGAGTCAGTGTTTATCTCACAATTCATGCTTTTTTCCCCTCAGAAATGTTTATGTCCAACAATTCCGCGTTAAAAAAAGGCAGAATTGTGAGATAAATGGGCACAATTTCCTTTTTAGTTCTTATTTGGTGGTGGAAACAAGTTTCCATACATCACCTTTGTATTTTCCACTAAATTGAAAATACTTTTCCCCTTGACTCAAGTGTGTGTTGGCCACATACGCCAGCATTGCTGCCATTATCCTCTTCTTCAAATTGAAGCCCAAGAAGCAAAAGGCTGTGACATCAAGTTAATTTATAGTAAGTGCCACCTGAATTTAACTTGTATGAATATACATTTCCATTTCCAAAAGTTGCACTTCCATTCCAACTCTTTTCCTCTTTCTCTTCAGGATGTTTTGTGAATGCAGAATGAACGGAGGAGAAGCTGGATGTCCTTGTTTTGACCATAACTTCAGTTCAACTATGTAAAGAATAAAAAAAACTAAAATCACTTGTACCCAACAAACACTGTGTAGAAAACTTGTTTTATTTACACTTTGAGGCACCTAGTATAAAAGCTTGTACAGAAATTGACAACAGCACTCATATGCATCACATTGCAAAGATCAAGAACCAGATTCTGAATTAGAATGGAAAAGTTTAAATTGACAAAAGGAGACCAGCCATGTCATTTTGAGACATCTGATGCATAATGGCCTTGAAAACAAGCATGGAAGAGCATAAGGTGTGAGATCTAGGATCAGTAAATGAAAGAGGTAATGGTCGCTGTTCCCAGGTATGCTCAGTGCTTGACTCGTTCTTTCACTTCGCTTGAACCTGTTTCACATGTAAGGGTGGGTGGTAATCTTTAAATAACATACACCATTTATGAAAAACACACAGCTACATGAAGTCATTGTCCTGTGAAATATGCGGTCCCTTCACTGGGAGTTGTAGGCTCCTGCAGCCAGTAGCAGGTTGCGTCTGGTGAAGTGCAGGTGTGTGACGGGAGTGGATTTGGTGTGGTACGTCCCCAGCAGCAGCTCCTGGGAGTTGTCAGGCAGATGAATGTGGCCCGTCGCTGCAGTGAAGTCGTCCGTCTCCACGTCATCGAAAGCCTTCGTGGCGTCCCACAGCCGAACTGTGCTATCCATAGAGCCTGGAACAAAAGACACGGCGTTTCAAGCCGAATTTAATTACTTTTATTACTATTAGCCCTGTAAAGTTTGAGATCTGTTTAGTGAACCTTCAATGCGTTTTAATTAGTATCATATTTGACACATCAGGCTTTTATGGCTCATAGTATGATAAGAGAATATGGGATTTAAGACCTCAAGTTGCTGATATTTATATGGCCAGAAAGCTGAACGCTTAGGTCATTAGGCGTAGAGAAGGCTCTTTTGTGGCTGTTCGAACGCATTTGACCACATGAGCGTCTTCACTATTAAAGCAATCCGCAACTACCTCTGGAAGTGGTCGAAAGTGGACAAGCTTAAAAAGTTTTGGACCCCATTTACATCTGTATTTAGCGTCAACTTGTGATCCGATCGACCAAAACGCATCCTAATACCAGGTGTAAACAGGGCCTTAGAGGCTTGTGTCAAATGTGATACTGTAGAAACACTTTACATCAATCCAATCAAAACTAGTCATAAACGTGGTGTTGAGATACAGAGCCAGCAGTCCTAACCTGATGCGAGGATTTCTCCATCTCTGCTGAACTTGAGGGCATATATTGTGTCTGTGTGGCCCTTCAGTTCTCCGATCATCAGCCCATGTCCCAGATCCCATATCAAAACTCTCCCATCTGTGGATCCAGACGCCAGGAACTTTCCATTAGGTGAGAACGCTAGACAATGGATGGGCCCCTGAAATCAAACATTAACACTTTTCATTATTACTCACATGACTCAGTATATCAGAAAAATGGGGGTATAAAACGGTAATTGGTTGATAAACTGCAAAGAATGGGCATAAGAAAGAAGAGTTGAGCAGGTTTTTCACTGATGGGTTTAAAATGACATGAGAGGGAATAGCTTTTATTGAAAAATATTTATAGCTTGATTTAGTTAACGTCAAATAAAATAAGCAGAAATAAAATATGAATATTAGATCAATTTAAACTTAATTAGAAAATTAGACACGGAAATAAAATAAGTACTAAAATGAAACAGAACTAATAAAAAAACGAACAAAAATGAGAAACACGCATAACAAAATGGATAAAACAAACTAAAATTTAAATTTAAATTTAAAGCTATTTTAAAGCTAATTATTCTTAAATACTATAATAGTAGGCCTATAATAATAATAATTTGAGAGGGAGTAAGCCAATAATGAAAGAGCTTCACAGAGACGGTAATGCAATGCAAGTTCAACGCAAATGGGATTAATGTAATTTCCTGTGCAGTGCTGAGATCATTCATTCAGTCACCTTTGGAAGCCTTCAGTACCTTGTGACCTGTAAAAATGCGGACACAGTTTCCATTCAGGACATCCCAGAGGCGTACAGTGCGGTCGGTCGAGCCTGTGGCCACGTAGTTGGAGTTGGGGTGGAATCGCGTGCAGGTGACGTCAGCCAGATGCCCAGCAAATATCCGCAGCGGCTGGTAATGATCCGTCGCCCAGAGCCTGGGAAACAAATGAAGATTTAACATTAATATTCGATTACGGTCTAGAAAACATTTGCTAGATCTTCATTCATTGACTAGTCTCTTTTTTTTTATACAATATCTTGACCAAAAAATTGATGCACCTCTCGATGAAAATGAATGTTGACTTTCGTTGGCTTTTAATACATTGTAATGTCTTGTTTTGTTCTTCTCGGTTTCCTTTTATCTATTATCTAAGGGTCTTTTTATTTTGTATCTATCTATCTATCTATCTATACATATACACATATACACACACACACACACACACACACACACATACATACATACATACATATATATATATATATACACAAACACACACACACACACACACACACACACACACACATACATACATACATACATACATACATACATACATATATATATATACACAAACACACACACACACACACACAGTACAGGGCAAAAGTTTGGAAACATTACTATTTTTAATGTTTCTGAAAGAAGTTTCTTCTGCTCATCAAGCCTGCATTTATTTGATCAAAAATACTGATTTTTTTTTTTAATATTGTGATATATTATTACAATTTAAAATAATTGGTTTTCAATTTATTATACTTTCAATTATTATTTATTTCTGTGATGCAAAGCTGAATTTTCAGGATCATTACTCCAGTCTTCAGTGTCACATGTGATATCCAGTCTATCACATGATCCTTTAGAAATCATTCTAATATTCTGATTTATTATGAGTGTTGGAAACGCAAAAAGAACTGCATTTATTCAAAAAAAAAAAAATATATCTTTCTTTACTTTTCACTTTTTATCAATTTAACACATCCTTGCTGAATAAAAGTATTGATTTATTTCAAAAATAAAAATAAAATAAAAATAATTACTGACCCCAAATTACTGACCAGTAGTGCATATTGTTGTTACAAAAGATTTCTAATTTTAAAACATTTGTTTTTTTTATTTTTTTTATTCATCAAAGTATCCTAAAAAAGTATCACAGGTTATGAAAAAATATTAAGCAGCAGAACTGTTTCCAACTTTGATAATGAATCATCATATTAGAATGATTTCTAAAGGATCATGTGACACTGAAGACTGGAGTAATGATCCTGAAAATTCAGCTTTGCATCACAGAAATAAATGATAATTTAAAGTATAATAAATTATTTTAAATTGTAATAATATATCACAATATTCATATAATCAAATAAATGCAGGCTTGATGAGCAGAAGAAACTTCTTTCAAAAACATTAAAAATAGTAATGTTTCCAAATTTTTGGCCTGTACTGTATATATATATATATATATATATATATATATATATATATATATATATATATATATATCATATATATATACACATTATGCGAGTATATGCCCTTATAGTAACAACATCATTACAGTAATGAGAATCTAGCGTACCGTGCCACTCTGTCGTGTCCTCCAGACACAAAGTAATAGCCGAAGGGTGAGAACTGTGTGTCCCACACTGGATAGTTGTGTCCTTTATACCCCACGAGACATGTAAACGTCTGCAGGCTCCACAGTCGGACTGTACTGTCCTCAGAACTGGACAGCAGATAGTTCCTAAGAGACAGATGAAGACATTAAACAACACTGTCAGCTCAGCGGGTGCAGAACGCTTCAAAACTGCAGAAAGATAACAAATCATGCAAAAATGATAGCAAAATGATAGTTTGGTTAGTCTCATGCTTAAACGCCTCCCCCTTGGTCCTGCATTACTTAGAGGAGATAAAAGTTACTTTCGAGGACATGTTTGATACCTGTCTGGACTGAAGCTGACGCCATACACCGGCCCGCTGTGACCGTGTAGGATTTTAGACTCACTGGCCGTCTTCTCATCCATAATCCTCTCCAGAACGTCATCAGACTCTTTATCAATCAGATTCAGGTCTAGAGAATAGGACAGCATGATTCAAATTATTTACACTGAGGTCTATAAATAAAAAAATCTACTCTTATGTCGTTCCAAACCAGAATTACGTTCATCTTCGAAACACAAATGAAGATATTTTGAATGAAATCTGAGATATTTCTGTCCCTCCATTGAAAGTTTATTTAAAGAAGCTTCCGCAAGATTCAAAGAGGTTTGTTTTGTGCGTCAGGCAAGTACAGTTGAGCTTTCATTTACCAAATTTGAGTGCTCTATGCATATTCGCTGATTAAAGTTTATGTGTGAATAAAAGCCGAAATTAAATCGGTTGATCACATAAAGCAATCAGAGGATTAAACCGCTTGATTCTTATGGAGAAACGAGCGATCATTTTGAGCCCTGGTTGAGATACTAAGAGCATACAGCCGCAGAGCCGTCAGAAGCAAGCCATGCATGAAATAAATGTATTAGAAAAAGCACTATTTGCAGTTTGTTTTTGCAATTTCAGTATCCATACAGTCAGACTAACACAGTTCACGTGGGTCCCAGGTAGAAAAAGACGGAAATTTGTATAAAAACGGAAAAATCATCCCTGGATCTCTTTATTTATGTCAGATTTATGGGTGAATAGACTTTCAATGGAGTGACAGAAATCTTTCTTTATTTGTGTTTCGAAAGTCTTATGGGTTTGCACAGTGTCTCAAGGAACCACATGAGTTCCAACTATCCCTTTTAGTGTTTAAAACTGGAAATAAAAGTTCAAACTAGTGTAAAACGTTCCCTTAAATCTTTGCGAGAGTAATAAGAAGTTACGTGTACCTGCTGCAGATTTGACTTTGCGTAATTTTTTGGGTGTGACGGTCCACACGCGGACCGTGGAGTCTGCAAATCCTCCCGCTAACAGACTGGAGTCGTCAGTGAAGTCTACCGCCGTCAAACCCTGAGCGACAGCACAATGAGCACGTGCGGAGTTAAGAAACACCAAACTCAATCATCAGCATAAACACAGCCAACCTGGTAGGCGTTGAGGAACGTATAGAAGCAAATGGAAGGCAGGTTCTCCGGGCTGAGACGGATTCTTTTGGTGCTCTCCTTCATGTACATGATCTTATCCAGTTTGTCCGAGTCCTTCAGCTCTGGCAGAGGGATCCTGTCAATCAGACATCAGCCCGAAAAAGAAGAACAGATTAGGAAACGATACATACCGTTTCAAATCCTTTAAAGTTGATAGTTCACCCAAAGAAATTTAAAGTCTGTCTTCCTTTACTCACCCTCAAGTTGTTTCAAACCTGTATGAATTTCTCTCTTATGCTGAACTCAAAAGAAGATATTTTGAAGAATATGAGTGATCAAAGAGTTGATGGACCCCATTGACTTCCATAGTAGGAAAAAAGTCAGTAAGTCAATGGGGTCCAACAACTGTTTGATTAACAACACTCTTTAAAATATCTTCTTTTGTGTTCAGCAGAAGAGAGAAACTCATACAGGTTTGGAACAACTTGAGGGTGAGTAAATAATGACAGAATTTACATTTTTTGGGTGAACATTCACTTTAAGCATTATCTTTAAGTTCTCATGAAAATAAAAGTTCAATATACACAAGCATTCAAAGGTTTGGGGTCGGTAAGTTGTTTTAATATTGTTAAATATTTGTACAATTTACAACAACCGTTTTCTATTTGAATATATTTTACAATGTAATTTATTCCTGTGATCAAAGCTGAATTTTCAGCATCATTACTCCAGTCTTCAGTGTCACATGATCCTTCAGAAATCACTCTAATATGATGATTTGCTGCTCAAGAAACATTTCTGATTATTATCAATGTTGAAAACTGTTATGCTGCTTAATATATTTGTGGAAACCATGATACTTTTTTTAGGTTTCTTTGATGAATAGAAAGAACAGCATTTATTTCAAACAGAATTTGTAACATTATAAATGTCTACGCTGTCACTTTTTATCAATTTAAGACATCTTTGCTGAATAATTTATATAAAAAAAAAAAAAAAAAAAAACGTAACCCCAAACTTTAGAACAGTAGTGTAATGAATGATGATCTTCTGTCAAACCTGTTCTGTTGAGGGGCGTTTGGGTCTTGTTTCTTACTCTTGGAGCCTATACTGTCCTTTTTAGTTTTCTTCTTCTTGGGCTTCCCTTCCTCATTCTCTGCTTCATCATCTTCATCATCTAGCGGGACTTCAATCTCTGGCTCCTTCAGCAGCCCGTAGAACACCTGGTACCATCAGAAGCAAGACGGCACATTAATAAAACATACAATAATATTCAAATAACAGAGATGATTTCAATTCAAGAGTGATATTCAATTATGAGATGATTTACAATCTCTTTTAGTCTTTTATCATAATTCATGTACAAAATGTAAAAGCGCTTTCCTATTGTTATCCCATTAAGAACCAAAATCCCATCCCTTATATACAATACCACCATTCAAAAGTTTAATACTTTTATTAAACTGATCTAAAGTGACAGTAAAGACTTGTACATTGTTATAAATTTCAAACTTTCTATTCATCAAAGAAACCTAAAAAAATTTATCACAAAAATATTAAGATGTTTTTAACATTGATAATAATAAAAGCAGAATGATTTCTGAAGGATCATGTGACACTGAATTCTGGAGTAATGATGCTGAAAATTCAGATTTGATCACAGGAATAAATTACATTTGTAAATATATTCACATTGAAAACAGTTATTTTAAATCGTACAAATATTTCGCAATATTACGGTACTATTTTCTTATTCTTTCAAAAATGTCCCCGACCTCAACCTTTTCATTAGCATATTTTCCATGCTTTTGTATCTAACCTTGGCTTTATTGACTTCTCGCTTGGCCTCTCCCCCGAGGCTGCCGGACATGCTGTCGATCTGACCCTTGCTGCGGGGCATGCCGTCAAAGATGTCGATGTACAAGTGCTCTTGAATGATGTTCCATATCTGGTTATTATGTCTTTCCTGCAAGTGTCTCTTCAGAAGCTGGTACGAGTCTCTGGAGATGCGCAACACGAAGCGGCTGGTGCGGAAATCCAGAAGAGCCTCGTTCCCCTTCATGTGCTCTTTCTTACTGAGGCCGCAAAGAACACGCAGGTCATCCAGATAGTAACACTCCTGATCGCCGCTAAACCTATCAGCAGAAAGGAAAAAGTGAACTGGTTAACCCACAATGTTATCCCTGATCAATGTTATCCCTGATTAGGCATCCCTGATTAACTCCACCAGTAAAAAGGGTCTGACTTTCTGATGCTTATTGCTTACTTCTCAAAGAAAGCCTTGGCTTTGGCCTCATTGTTGTTGTAGACCAGCTCCAGGTACATGTGAACGAACAGAGGGTAGAAGAGCTGGGACAGTTCTGCTCGGTGGCAGTCCAGCACTGACTCGATGAAGTTCTTCAGGTCGCTGTAGTACACCTGATACAGAGAGGGGTCCCCCTGCTGATTGTACGCTGACAGCACCACACGGACATCCGGATGGTCTTCTGACCCTGAAGCAGACAACATGAACATCAATGTCAAACATTAATGCAATATACAGTAGTCAACATTTGAAGTGGATCAAGTTAATCAAAGTTGTCCTAAGACAAGACCGGGTATTGCTCAAAATTCATGTATAACTTCGATGAAAGGTTTTGATCCACTTCAAATGTTGACTAATGTATATGTATATATGTATATATATATATATGTATATATATATATATATATATATATATATATATATATATATATATATATATATATATGTATATGTATATATATATATATATATATATATATATATATCAAAAGTTAGGTTAGGTAATCTTAAGGTAAGATTTTTAAAAGAAGTCTCTTCTGCTCACCAAGGCTGCATTTATTTAATTAAAAATAAAATAGTTTTTATTGTTAAATATTATTACAATTTAAAATAACTATTTTCTGGTTTAATATAGGCTATTTTAGAATAAAATTTATTCCTGTGATGCAAAGCTGAATTTTCAGCATCATTACTCCAGTCTTCAGTGTCACATGATCCTTCAGAAATCATTCTAATAAACTGATTTGCTCCTTAAGAAACATTTATTATTATTATCAAATGTTGAAAACAAACAGGACAATTAATTTTTTTTACTAAATTTTACATGAACATTTTTTTCAGGATTCTTTGATAAATACTGTTCTATTGAACTTTCTATTCATCTGAAATAGAGAGCTTTTGTAACATTATACACTACCGTTCAAAAGTTTGGGTCTAGTAAGATTATTATTGGTTTTTTTTGTTGAAAGAAATTAATACTTTAATTCATTGAATTGGTCAGAAGTGACAGTAAAGACATTTGTAGTGTTACAAAAGATTCTATTTCAAATTTTGAACTTCCTTTTATAAAAAAATCCTGAAAAAAAAAAAATTGTACACAACTGTTTCCAACATTGATAATAATAATAAATGTTTGTTGAGCAGCAAATCATCATATTTTGAATGATTTCTGAAGGATCATGTGGATCACAAATACCTTGTAAATATAGTAATAGTGACCAGATCTTTAATATGCATGAACTTCATGCACAAAATGCAAGTAAAATGCCAACAAAATATGTTGTGCAAATGATGTTTCACATAAATAAGCAAGACTATGAAGGGAGGACTGAAGAATGTGTTATTGAAACAACTAATGTGGGCTAACTCGAGCAATGCATGATAATAAGCAAGAGATAAAGCAGATTTTGTACTGATGCTTTAATGATGCATGGTACATATTTACTGATACACCGATGCATGGTGTATATTGGAAGCCGTAGTGTAGGTGCCACTCACTCTTGACTGGCACGGGGGTCAGCGTGCTCTGGGGGGCGGCTGCTGCTGGGATGGACACCCGGCTGAGCAGAGAGTTCGCATCCCCTCCATCTCCGTCTCCTTTCCCTCCTCCACTGCCATCGGCTGCCAGAGAGTCCACCTGGTCTTCTGCGAGACCCGCTTCTCGCCTCAGGATCTCCACCGACTCTGACAGTTTATTCCGCTTTAGAAACTGCAGCACTGCGATCAAAGTTTGTTGGTCCTCCTGCTTCGGGGCTCCGCCGGCGGGGGCAGCGGTGAGGGGCGATGAGGAGAGCGCCCCGTTCCCAGTGTTCCCCGGGAGGTTTGACGTCCCATCGCTAAGTATTTCAGGCTTTACCTCTTTCTCTGTGTCCAGCTCCATCGGTCCATCTTGCAAAGCCGCCATTTTTTCCCCCGGCGCTGAAAGCAATGACGTCATGACGCATGCAGCGTGAAGTACGCACGCCGTGACGTACGCGCGTGGCGTTTTGTTCTGAGAGAGTCGACGGAGAGAGAGAAAAAAAAGAGTCAACGGAGGAAAATTTGTTATGAATTTGATAGATATCAGGAAGGAACCAATAATTAACATTTCTTTTTTTAAAAGGGGGCAATATTTCTGAGGTATATTTACTTTCGGAACTTAATTTTTAATGATGACCTTTTTTCACAGACGGCCTGGTTCTCCTGTCACCCAAAGGCGGGCTTCAGGACAGCCCGAATCTGCTGGAGGATTACTGTCAGTCCTGGGCCCTTACAGTCAACCTCCAAAAAAACTAGGGTAATGATATTCCAGAAACGCTCCAGATCTCAGGGACCAACACACATTATCACACATAAGAACCACAAAAACACACTTACCTCTGCCTAAAAATAACTTCAACAGGTAACTTTACTTTGGCTGCGAATGACCTCAAAGAGAAAGCTCAAATGGCAATAAAAAGATAAATTAAAATTGGCATCCCAATCCAAATCTGGCTCAAACTTTTCAAAACAAAAATGTAACCAATTGTTTTATATGGCAGTGAAGTGTGGGGTCCTACTATAATTTTGATTTCAAATTTGATTTCTTTAATTAGGAAAAACAGATTGAAACTCTACATTTACAATTCTGTTAAAGAATACTCAAAAGTCCAAAGAAAAACACCAAACAACAGATGCAGGTTAGAATTAGGCCAGTACCTTCTCCTGAACATCCTACAAAAAAAAAAAAAAGAGCCATCAAATTCTGGAAACTTCTAAAACCAAACACCAAGAGCTGAACCTAACGAAGAGTCCCCTGTGCCAGCTGGTGCTGAGACTGACTGACCTCAGGACAGACACACACTCACACACACGTTCGGCCCACACAAATTATGACCAGAAAAAGACAAGTACATCAACTATTGGACAAACACTTTTAAGAACCAACACAAACTGGAATGTTATTCGGCCTTAAATCGAGAATACTGTGTTGCAAGCTACCCTGCACAGTGTGAAACACATGAAAACATTGACTCAGCGAGCACAGTCTGGCCGTAGAGACGGGCCGGCACACACAGACATGGATCTCCCCTGAGGACAGACTCTGCTCGCACTGCATCCTGGGAGTGACGGAAACTGAGCTGCACTTCCTCACAGAATGCCCAAAATATCAAAACATCAGAGACCACTATAACCCCAAAATTAATCATCAACAATTTAACATCTGTTAGATCAACCGAAAAACTTTGTTTCATTCTTGGCAAAAAAGAAAAGAAAAGCAAAATGCACAAATAAAGCCGCAGGATTTGTAGCATCTTGCCTTCTCCTGAGGGACAACAAGAACCAGGAAACAAACGACCAATAAACACTCTCACAGCCCAAAACCAAGCCCCCATTAGGACAACACATGTATATAATGTTTGAATTCTAAGTTGTTACATGACTTCTGTATTATAATCTTTTGTTATTATTAATTGTATTTTATTATAATTTTTTGTTATTATTGTTTGCTATATCTAGTCATGTGTATATAATATTGTCTTTTTCATTTAGTTTTATTATTATTATTTTCTACAAATGCTTTACTTAATGTTCAGATGTTCTAAATCATCAATGCTTTGGCAGTAGGCTACACAATGTATTTTTTGTCATGCCAATAAAGCTTTCTGAATTGAAGAGAGAGAGAGAGGGGCTGAATTCAGAACCGCATACTTGCATACTACTCTTACTTATTTCTAGCTGCCATCGAAAGATGTGGTATGAGTAGTATGCAAGAGAGAGAGAGAGAACTGCGCTATCCTTTTTTCTTTCCGCTAGGAGGCAGTGATGGGAAGTAAAGTCCGACTCATTTCAGAGAATCGGTTCTTTTGAACAGTCTATTTCCGAAGACGAATTCAGGGATTCTTTTACATCATTACGAAATGACGCCACCACGTGGTCCTTGACATTCGGGTCTAAGCCATATTTAAACGCACATTATACACTTTTTTCGATTAAGGTAAAAGTTTTAATCGCAGTTAAGTCCGTTTGCAGCAATTATCCAACTCATAAAACATTATTATTTAGGTTAGAGTATATAGTTTGCTTTTACATTAAAAATCCTGAACATTTATTTACATTTAATCTGAAACATCCCATCATAAACGTATTTCCAGTACGTTCTATTTGTAGATATTTGGCTAGTGACTTACAATGACTTTAGTCAAATCTTTGAAAAGCCTACTATCAGTTGACTCGAAAACGACTCCGACCAGTCCGACCAGATTCGATTCATTTTAAAAGATCCGACTCATATGAATGATTCTTTCACGAATCTCATCGGAAACAGGAGGCATCCGCGGCTGTGTTAGTCGAAAGGGAACATCCTCATCAGGGATTTTCTTTTTTCTTTGAGGGCTCAAGAAAAAGCTAGCGACACCCGTCCTGTCATTTAGAAGAAAGAAGCCTGAATAATTTGCGTTTTATCGGATCTAGATCATTATTCAAGGACTGATGCGGTCATGGCAAGTCTCGGTGTCAGCTTTATCCGATACACGCCGGTAACATCTGCAGGATATAAAGTGAAAGATAAACTATAATCGAGTAAGTTTATCTGATCCCATTAGATTTAACATATGCGCATGCGAGATAACAGTTCTGCGATCTGGATATGCCGATATATGAACTGAGATAGGCTGAATGTGTGTTCAAGACAATGTGATTTTGGCTTTCCATAGACATTTTCCTGTGACTTTATCATCGGCAACTCTAAGA
Source organism: Rutilus rutilus (assembly GCF_951802725.1). Classification (NCBI taxonomy): domain Eukaryota; kingdom Metazoa; phylum Chordata; class Actinopteri; order Cypriniformes; family Leuciscidae; genus Rutilus; species Rutilus rutilus. The sequence goes on along the minus strand of NC_140210.1, from coordinate 40,098,255 downwards.
CGGGGACTAATTTGTAACATTTGTTTTGTGCAGTGTTTTAAACGGCGTATTAAAGAACGGATATCTTCATCTCTCTGACCACCTCTGAATTCATTGCATTAGAAGAGCTACACTGGAGTTGTCCTTCATTTGCGCAAACAGAAGCTTTTTTTGGGGGTGATCCAGACATTTACTCTTGTGTTAGGAGCCTATAAGGATCGTGGTTAAAGAGTAAGGGGATCTTGGAGATGTCAGGCCGGCCTAGGACCACCTCATTTGCGGAGAGCTGCAAGCCAGTGTCGCAGCCTTCAGCCTTTGGTAACATGAAAGTCAGCAGTAAGTATTATCATCTCCTCTGTATCTCATATCATGATCTTTCTCAGCCAAACACCAATAGAAACACAAGAAATGCTCAATTGGTGATGTGTATGATATACAGTTTGTGAGCATCTGCCATGTAATCTATCCCCTAATGTAGTGCTGCCTGGATCTCAAGGGATGGGTCAGGTCCTGTCTCTTATTATCAGATCTACTCAATGGAAATACATTTGCTGCATTGTGCATTAAGGAAGCACCCTGCTTGGGCATCATTGCACAGCTCAGTAGTTTTATAGCCGGGAGATTGCAGTGCCCAGACCTTTTTTTTTCAGCATAGACAATGACTGTTTACTTGCACAAGAATTTCGAGATATTAATCATAATTTTGTCATATACACATCATGTCAGCACTGATTCAGGGTTATTATAGTTGTTGTGATACTGTTGTGTTTTATACTGGGCCGGGTTTGGTTGGCACAATTACATGACACATATGTAATCCTATTCTGAAATTAATCTGAATGTTCCTGTGACCACATAGATCTGTCATTTGAGGGCTGTCATTAGCTGGATTGATTCATTGTTTTAACATGGACGATGAGCTCATGGCTTGTTTTAGTGCCCTGAGATCCTTGAATAGGTATTGATTTATAAGACCGTGAATGTCTTGAGGCATAGCTTACTACTATATAGCTTGATATCTCACTTACTTTCTAACTGGATGAGGTTTGCATAGCTGCACGAGCTGTACAAATGTCCATTTTCACTCTTTGAACTCGTGCCCCCGTGGTTTGATTGACAGGCCTGTCTCCTGAGCCTCAGCCCAGCTGGATCACTCATTTCCTGCACTAATGATGTGTATCTCACCACTGTGCTTCTCAGAAAAGGAGGATCAGAGAGATGTGTGTGACTCACCTCTGACTCTATCCCTTTTCCAAATGTCTCCACAGCCTATCTACAGTTGTGTCACAATAGGGGAGGACACGTGGACTGACACTTTGTCCAGCACTTAACACATCCCTGTCAGTGTAATGGTGCTCAGCTATAATGGAAACTCAGTGCAGCTTGTATTTTTCTTAACACATTATGCACACTTTAAAAAAAGCACTTTAGTGGCTTCAATGGATCCATAAATAACCTTTAACACCCATGGAACATTTTCATTCCACTAAAGGTTCTTTATAGTGGAAAAAAGTTCTTTAGATTATTAAAATGTTCTTCACGTCAAGAAAAAAAAAGGTTATTTTAAGAACTGTTCACTGGTTTTTTGGGAACCAAACCCAGTTCTTCTATGGCATTGCTGTGAAAATTTTTTTTTTAGAAACTTTTCATTTTAAAGTGCTCCTATTAAGCTTTTCAAATATTACCTTTTATGCAGAGTGTAATATAGCTATTTGTGAATGTAAAAGGTCTGCAAAGTTTTAAAGATCAAAGTGTGCAACATAAAGTTGGTGTCTCCTAAAAGAAATTATCGATTCTGATCAGAGGGTCAGAAATTCTGACCCTCTGAAACGAGTCATCAGCAGTTCTTCCTGTTAGATACCTACGTAACATTGTAACAATTTGCATAATGCCATCTATGGTCTTCATTGGCTGCCCGCGAACAACGTCTACAGTACTTTGCCCCGCCCTTAAACTCTGTAGTTGCTGCTGAGGCCTGTAAGAGTTCGGTTGAAATTGTCGACATGATGCGAATCCACTTTGCATGCACTTCAAAAGCATGAGGACTCGGGCTGGAATTGATACGGTAAAACTGATGCCATCGTTACTGTTCTTATCACTGTGTATGAAGCGCTGAGGAAGCCTCTGGAGCTGAAATTCAGATATGGTAATAGGCGTTTTATTTCCAACACGTGCTGTAAGCGATAGACCAATCACAACAGACTGGATCATCTGACCAATCAGAGCAGAGAAGATCAATCACAACAGACTGGGCCATCTGACCAATCACAACAGACTAGTCCGTCTGACCAATCAGAGCAGAGTAGACCAGTCACAACAGATCCGTCCATCTGACCAATCACAACAGACTAGTCCGTCTGACCAATCAGAGCAGAGTAAACCAATCACAACAGACTGGGCCATCTGACCAATCACAACAGACTAGTCCATCTGACCAATCAGAGCAGAGAAGATCAATCACAACATACTGGGCCATCTGACCAATCACAACAGACTAGTCCGTCTGACCAATCAGAGCAGAGAAGATCAATCACAACAGACTTGTCTGTCTGACCAATCAGAGCAGAGTAGACCAGTCACAACAGACCCATCCATCTGACCAATCAGAGAAGAGTAGACCAATCACAACATACTGGGCCATCTGACCAAGCAGAGCAGAGTACACCAATCACAACAGACCCGTCCATCTGACCAATCACAACAGACTAGCCTGTCTGACCAATCAGAGCAGAGTAGACCAATCACAACATACTGGGCCATCTGACCAATCACAACAGACTAGTCCGTCTGACCAATCAGAGCAGAGTAGACCAATCACAACAGAATGGGCCACCTGACCAATCAGAGCAGAGTAGACCAATCACAACAGACTGGGCCATCTGACCAATCAGAGCAGAGTAGACCAATCACAACAGACTGGGCCATCTGACCAATCAGAGCAGAGTAGGCTGTGAAAGGGTAGGTTTAAAAGACCGGATCTTTGGACGATCCATTTTCAGACTCTTTGAGAAATTAGGTGATGCTGCAATGAACATTATGAGAAAGTTAAAGTGTGTTTTGACCTTGGATGTATGAAAACCTATTATAATAGGAAAGCTCCAAAACAAAGTTTGATTGTATTTTTGATCAAATTAATTCAACATTGCTTTAGCATAATAAACTTTAATAACATTATTTATTTATTTTTTACTAACTACAAACTTTTGAACTTTAGTGTATATATTTATAAATGTCCGTAAATTGGCTTAAATATAATTTAATATAATTAATTAAAATCATTTAAATTGAAATAATAAAAAAGCCATATAATGAAATAGTCATCATTTTGTGTATACAAAATACCATTTATTTTTTGCTTTTGATATTTGGGGTGTTGCATTTTGAATATTGTGCATGTATGTGAGAGTATGTACCGGTGGTGCTTGGCATTGATCTAATCAGCTGACAGCAAATGACTCGCAGCGTCAGCTTTACCAGCTGACTCATCCTGCTGCCATTAGCAACGCCCAGGCCTGAGGCAGCATGCCTTCCTCCACAGGGTGTGTCCTAAAGAGGGGCTACACCTGACCATGTGACATTCTCATTACTGTCATGCGGCAAATAGTCTGTCTAGACATGCATGTCAGAGAACAGCAGCAGGCCATTCATTATAGCCGTGAAATTGCATTTCATAGCTCATATTAAAGAAAATACTGTGAACCTGTCAAAGCAAATTAGGCCTTTAATCCTATTTAGAGCTATTATAGACCATCTTAGGATAGATGTCTATTTAACGTGTATGAAAACGAGCCTGTGGGGGACGGAAGTCTGTCCATTGAGGCAATTGTACTGGTGTTGATCATTAATATATTGTTAACATTAAAATATGTAGGCCTACTTTAAAAGTGGACAAAAAAATTATAGATTGACATATTGGTATCAGATATTGAATAATTAATTGTGCAATGAATTGTTTTAGTTTTTAGTATTATTTTTAATTTAGTAATGGAAAATGATAGAATTTTTAATATTAGCCATTTACCAGTATTTATTGGCCATGACATAAATAAAAATAAATATAGGCTTATCGGTATCAGCCAGGATTTTAATATATCAGCGCATCCCTAAGCACAAGCCATTGAATGCGTTCAACAAATGTGCCTGTTTTTATGTTTATTAAGTTACTTATGACGGCCAACCTGATGTTCATTATAATATAAACAAAACTAAGAAGTAAAGGTTGATGTGTAAAACTGCCGTGTTTAAATTCTGCAGAGCTGATCATTAGATATTCATAATCAGTTCATGTTTATTCATGATCACTTCATTTTCATCTGTTCTTATCACTGCGGATGGTGAGGGATAATCATTTTGTATGTGAGATAATGTGGTTAATGCTCTAGCCGTAATGATGAAAGCTACGTCTCTTAGACGGGAGAGGATTAAGCTAAGCTGTGTCTTATATTAAATGCCTCGGTTTATCTGAATTGCTAAATGACTAGTCAGTTGCTGAGCTGGATGGTGTCAGAGGAGCAGGACGGGAAGATGATCTGGGTAAAGTAATGGGCCGTGACTCAATTAAAATTCCATGCTGCGTAAGTTTGGGAGCCCAGATCTTTACTAGCTCATCGTGCGAGCGTGTGTTCACGCCCACGCCCTCTGACTCATCACATTTCCCCGTGCTGAACGTGCGCTCGGTCTGCACTTTACTCCACGGCTCACCTGACCTGCCAAACACACGCATATGATTGTGGTATTTCGCTTAAATTGGCTCAGATCACTGGCAAACATGCAGCAGATTTGTTTCCTGTTCACTGCAACAATGCAGATTTTCTCACACAGCACATCTGCCAAACTCCAAAAAGCACCTTAAAACTAGCCCGTCTAACTAGTGTACTATATTTCAAGTGTCCTGGAGCTGTATGTTAGCTTTGCGTGAGGAACAGACTGAAATTGAAGTCATTATTACCTGAGCATGAACAAATAATTATAATTTTTTTTGGCTGATTCATTAAAAAAACAAAATGGTTTGTTCACAAATCTGTTCAATGATTCGTTCACAGTGGTTCATTTCAGATCTATTCAGCAGTGTTGGGGAAAGTTACTTTTAAAGGTAATGCGTTACAATATTGCGTTACTCCCTAAAAAGTAACTTGCTGTGTTACTTAGTTACTTTTTATGTAAAGTAATGCGTTGGGTTACTTTTGTGTCACATTTTCAAACCTGGGCTGGGCTTGCTCGTTTGTTTTTTAATAACAAAAAAATATATTTTTTTGGCAAATTAAAGGCCCTTTCACATAAAAAGTGAAATGAATGCACTGTAAAATGTAATTAGTTGACCTTACTTAAAAAAAGTATGCAAACTCGTTGCCTCTTAAGATCTTAAGATTAGTGAGTTAGAAAAGCTTGTTTATTTTAAGTGTGCAGTACTAAATCAAGTAGTACCACTAGCACGTTTTTTTTATGTTCATGTAACTTAATATCCATGCTTAGTGTTAACTTAATTTTTTCATTTTGTGTGGATTGCTTGATATAAATTTAACCCCACTTAGAATTACTAAATACCTACAACTTAACACTTTTAGTTCTGATCACTATTTTTTCAAGTTCACTTAACCAATTTCTTAGTTAGGTTTACTTTATTAATTATTAAGCAGAATATTTAGAATTTCTTAAGTTTCCATTATACAAAAAAACAAAAAAAATGTTTTGTTTTATTTAGTTTTTAGACACATTGACATCAATAATCAGCCTGTGAATCTCAACAATGGTGACAATTATAAAGCATGTTGCAGTGCAATCTGGGTGCAACCAATCAAAACTCATTCATGGCTCCCATCATGCATTGCTGCATGAATAAATAATGAGCTTATGATCAGAGGTGATCTGTTTGTCACCATTGCTGAGATTCATACGCTAATTCTTGATGTCTGTGTGTGCCTACATAAAAATAAAAAATAAAAGTTTTTTTTAATTATTTATTTGATTGGATTTCATTGAAATGCCTAAAAATAATATGCTGTACCAGGACAGTGCTGCTATAATTAATAATGTAAACCTAACTCAGAAATTGGGCTCTATATGAGTTCGGTGAATCAGGTCAAATGATTGTGAAATTACAATTATGTTAAAACACAACCAACACCATCAGATCACCTTTTCTATTTGTTCATCTGGCTGTTATAACTCAGGTACAGCAGCCAAACAAAATCTACAATTAATGATATAAGGGTCAAGAGCCCAACTAAAACAAACACTGATCACCACAATGGTGACTTAAAATTAAGTTTTTCTCCTTCAGCCAATAGTAGCTATTCAAGGGCGGGTCTTGGCGTGGCCATATATCGCCGTCTAGCGTAGAGAGGACTGATCTGCACATGCCCACAGGTCATAAACTTACTTTTTCTAAATGAATCCAGCTCAAGTAGACTGAGCTGGTAAGGTTTTTCAACCTCAAAGTACAAGTAACTTACTAAAAGCGAGTGTTAATAGCAGGTTGAAAAAAAAATTATTAAGGCCAATTTACTATTTTTAATTAAATACCATGTTTGCATTTACAGTGTAAGCCACATGCTGAAACAAATGCAAATTAACCAAAAATGTAATGTTTAACTAAAGTCATTTTTGCTTATTGGTATGGTTGAATTGGACCAGCAAAGACACTGTTTAATAAAGTGAGAATAAATACATAAAGTATATTTGTATTATTTTACATATTTGCATGATTGCATAATACAGTATTCTAAGTTTGCATTTCACTGTTTTTATTCATTTTAAGGAATACTGAATCTGTTTTTGTGTTGGTGAGATGAGTAAATGCATGTTCACATGTAGTCTAGAACTACAATAGCATCATGTTCACACAGCGCACACAACAACTCTGCACTTACTCACGATTTCTCTCAAATTGGGGCTCATGGGAAACCAAGGAACTTGTGGTACTTATTTGAGAAAGTAACTTGGATGTTTTGCTGTAAACTTAATAGGAATGCTTTAAGGCTCAGATATACTTAAAGCAAAATTAAAGAACGGACTCATGTGACGTCATTTCAAGCAAAATCAGGCCGAAACCAATTTCATCTGGAGTTTGTTTTGGGAGTTCGAAACAGCTTGCCAAAGCAAACTTTCCGGAAAAGTTCGCTCCGGCTGCTAAACACCTTAACACCTGCTAATTATTTCTTCTATTTTGAAAGAGTATTTTTGTAACACCCATGCATTCTTGACCTAGAAGATCTGCAGTGAATCATGATACTGTCTATGCTTTGAAACCTGTTAGGAAAACCTTGTACTTTCCTTCTGTAGGGAGTGTGTTTATCAGAAACTGAAGAACGGATTCAAAATTGCTTCTCTTACCATACGTTTTCCAGAAATTAGTCTGCTCTAAACTCAAACACAGCATAAATGTGATTGTCTCACCTTTCAGAAACATAAACTTTGTTTGTTTGGTCATAAAATGAATCATTCTCATGCATAATTAAAATGTTTGTTAATGTAATCATATTATGATGCTTTGCAAATGTACACTACCATTCAAAATTTTTAATTTTTTTAATAAATTAGTACTTTTATTAATCAAGGATGCATTAAATGGATCAAACGTAACAGTAAGCACATTTATAATGTTGCGAAATATTTATATTTCAAATAAATGCTGTTATTAACAGTTATTTTAAATTATAATAATATTTCTTACAACATTTTGATCAAATAAGTGCAGTCTTGGTGAGCATAAGAGACTTCTTTCAAAAACATTAAAAAATCGTACCAACCCCAAACTTTTGAACGGTATTGTAGCTAATGAGAATGTGATTGGTTTATGTAAAATGTCTTGACTTTATGGTGATAAAAAGTGAAAGAAGGTCACTGATGTTATTTCCTAGTGGACATTTAGTTTGCATGACCTCAGCTTTGGCCTGGACTAGATCACTTTCTAAACAATGATCTGGCTTTAGTTTCCAATTAAAATTCTCATTGTGCTAATTAAAGATCCCATTTGCTTGCTATAGAAAGTAATTATCCATAATTAAAACTCATGAAACTTTATTTAGTCAGTTTTCCATTACTGGACTGCAGACGCTCACACCAAGAAACCAGACCTTTGCTACATTGGAAGGTCATTTAAAAAAGGTTTTGTAATCGAGATAAAAATACTCTTGTTAGAAATGGAAATTCACAGAGAAGAAAAAGGTGAGTTTCAAAATATCTTTCTACTGTATAATTGAGGACACTTCCCCATTTTATGCTCATATTCCTCATTTTCATGTTCTCAAGCACTTGCTCAGGGGTGTGAAAACATGGTGAGGTGTGAAGCGGATGTGTTTAAGTCGAAAATGAGCTCAGGTGTATTTTGACACGCGCAGGAACACACATTAATGAGGATATTAACACCTAGAGCTCATGTGACTGTGTTAAACAGACCAGTGAGTTACAAAGGAATATTCATGGTACTTTGTACTTTCTCTCTCTCTCTCTCCTTAGGAGATAAAGATGGCAGTAAAGTCACAACGGTGGCCGCGACCCCTGGTCAGGGTCCCGACAGACCTCAGGAGGTCAGCTACACGGACACAAAGGTCATCGGGAACGGCTCGTTTGGGGTCGTATATCAAGCGAAGCTTTGCGACACCGGTGAGCTGGTGGCCATAAAGAAGGTGCTGCAGGATAAAAGGTTTAAGGTATGAATGTGTTGGTTGTGTGTCTCAGATTTTCTAAGAAAGGCATGCTGATGAGCCCAAGTGCGTCAGATTTGTGAGGCCAAAATATGTTTAACGTTTACCCTTGTGGTGATATGGGTGACATTTGCTTACCATTTAGCCTTATATTGATGTCAGTTCTCATGACTCTTCTTTTTTGTCTGTCTATACTTTTTTTTAATCAGAATCGTGAGTTACAGATCATGAGGAAGTTGGATCACTGTAACATCGTACGTCTACGGTACTTCTTCTACTCCAGCGGAGACAAAGTGAGTGCCACTTTTCTTTTCTTCCCTCCATTTTTCTAAGCACCATCAAGTGCCCTATACCACAAACATGCTGGCCCCAGTAGTTTCCCAGCAAATGCTCTGGGTCATGGGATATGTATTCCTATGGTGCAAACCTAAGTGAATAGCAGTCTGATACCTGACTTTATAATGAGGGACTGCAGCAGAGCCCCACTGGGTTGGCTCTTGCACACTTAAATACACTCTGGACACCAGCAAACTCACACTCTCTTACCTAGAGTTTGTACTCTGTTGCTAATAATGACTTTTAAAAAAAAAGTAAGTAAACATGGATGGTTGACAGAGGACGTGTCTGAAGCTTGGTGCTGATGGGACCGTCGTAGTGACAAGAGCCAATCACATTACTTCCAGCTTGGACCACAACACAACACAAAAGTATAAAAAATCTAATTTTCATTAATGTAATGTCATATATAATGACATTTATAAAGTATGTGTATATCTTGTCGATATTAATGTAATATCATAGTTATATATATTATGACATTTGTTAAGTGTTTTTTGTATCATGGTAATATGGTGGTAATTTATTTGTAATAAAATGTCACATTTTATACACATATTTTTATGTGTATATTTTTATAAATATACATTTTTAATTGCTTAACCCTGCAAATAAATGCATTATGCTTACCAATAATGTATTTATTTGATCAAAAATACAGTAAAAACAGTCATATTGTGAAATGTTATGACTGGTTTCCATTTTTTATATATTTTAAAACTTAAATGTAATTTATTCCTGTGATGCTAAAGCTGAATTTTCAGCATCATTACTCCAGTCTTCAGTGTCACATGATCCCTCAGAAATCATTCTAATATGCCATTTTATTTCTTTATTCAACATATAAAGAAATATTTGTAAATATTTTTTTCTTTCTTTTTTTTGGGGGGGGGGGGGGGACTTTTTTGTTTGTTTGATGAGATTCTCCACTATGTTATGAACAAATTGAATGCAATGTCCCTCTCATGGTGCGACGCACATATACAAAACGTTGTCATTCATCTTCAAATCATATTATGAATAGAACTATAAATAATATGCACAATCTTACAGTATATTTAGCAGAAGACACTTGCTATGCCAGCAGGGTGGTGTTTTTGTTGAGATTTACAGCACTTGCTGCTCAGGCTCTGCAGTGTTGACCTGTGTATGGGATTTCTGGGTAATCCTGCGATAGCCTGGGGGCAAAACCTGTCACAGGCTAGTGGCCAATGAAAGCTCAGTAGGAAACTTTTGATTGATGGAAAGATAAACTGTTAAACCAGCCCTATTTTTACTGTATGACAAGTTCTGGCTCCTGTGCAGCCAACCAAAGGAACATTGTGTGTGTGTGTGTGTGTGTGTGTGTGTGTGTGTGTGTGTGTGTGTGTGTGTGTGTGTGTGTCGAAGAGAGTTCACAGAGTTCAGCCTTCCCTTTTAATGTATAATCTATACACAGATCACACAAATAGGATCAGAGTCTTGTCAAGATCGTATAACGAGAATACTATTGCATTACATACCTGAGAGTACGTTTTTACAGAGTAAATTTATACAAGCTGCAGACATCCAAAATCAACCTCTTCTTTTTTCTTTCCTTTTCCGAGAAAGAAGATCAAGGTACCACACAATGTAACCTAACCCTAACCACGTTCATATATGCATAGTTTATGTCAGAGGTCGTCCACTTCAGTCAGGAGGGCCACATTCATATATAAATATAGATTGCAGCCTCATGCATTGCTTGCGGTTTGGGAAATGATTGTGGTTGTGAAACATGAGGATTTTACTGAGTAAAGAGAGTCCTTTTCATCCGCGTACACTTTTGTTTTCCTTCACATTTTAGATTGAGTGAATTCAATTGAAGTGTCACATCAGTCAGAAAAGCAATCAAGGGCCTTTCCGTGACTAAAGCAGTGTTTAACAGTATATATGTCTTTTCTCTCTGCTGGCCTTCGCCAGAAGTTTAGATTTTCACTTGCTCTTTTAAAGGCGCTCTGTGTCATTTTTTTGACTGTACTAAAGCATAAAAATACCTTATGTTTGCAGAGATGTAGGAAACATGCTAAGTTCAAATACTTGTTTCTCTGAAAAAAAAAAATGCTGCAACAGTTATTCTGCTTTGAAATGTGTGTTCTGTGTCGAGAATGTCTGTTGTTTGTTTTGGTCTGTGTGATTTTGGTCCAGTTTACCAATAGTATTTCGAGACCGAGGGTTGCCAGTTGGCAGAAAACAGCAATGTAAGCCTGCAAACGAACTGGGCCGAAATTCTACCCGACCTAAAGCCCTGGCAATAAAAACTTTGCAAACATATGCGTTAGCTGATCAACTAATACTTTAAAGCTCAAAGTATACTTCAGTCGTACGCACACCTCGTCCGCGTGCAGCCCAATTTTTGTGACTCTCTGTCTCGCACACGCAAGCCTTTCAAATGCTCCGTCCCAGTTCAGAGGCTGCATCCTTCAATGGCTGAATTCGAAGGCCAATTGCCTCACTGCTGCTCGATGAAGGCTGTCCCAATTCGAAGGCTCCTCCAAATGCGTCCTTCGTTTCCCGTGAAATGAAGGATACAACAGATGGATCCTTCACGGCCTTGCCTACCCCAGAATTCATTGCGCGCCAGTGACGATAGGATATTTTTTACGTTTAAAATTACACTTTTATACGTAAACTTAACTTAAACGTATTGGTATAAGGTTTTAACTCAAATATCTAATGATACAAATGTAAAAAATATGGTTCAAATGTTGACTTATATCTTAATAAGATGGAATTCTATCTCAGTGTAGTTTATACATTTTATACAGGAATGGACCGTGGTAAACATGTTTAGACAGTTTGTGAACACTGTTTAATATAACTTTCTGCCACTCGTCAACGGCAGCTGCCACACTTCCTAGGCGGCAAGAACAGTCCTCCGTAAGCTAGGCCGTCCCATTTAACAACGCTCGTTCCGACTATCATGACCTTCGTAGGTGTTTCCTTTAAAGTCTGCGTCCTTTGAATGATGCAGCCTCTGAATTGGGAAGCAGCTTTGGCCGTGACCGTAGAAAGATGCGTTTGTTTTCAACTGCTCAAGCCACTCGCAGATGCACTGTTGTACGCGCACCTTTCACGCGGTCACAAAAATTGTGCAGCACGTGGACAGGCTGTGGGGACGTCCACGGACCCTCCTGATGGCAAAAATTACGTCACACGGACAGTGCGCGGGCCGTCGTGGAACGAAGATGGCTAAAGTAAACGTCGGTGTCGACGGTTGATGGATGCCGTGTCTGAAGCTTGGTGATGACGTGACGGTCATAGTGACAACAGCCAATCACAACAGCTTGGACCGCAACTCAACACAAAAAAGCTGGCTAGCGATTGGCTAGCATCTACGCTAGGGTATTTGCAGAAAGGCAATCTGATTAGCTGATGCCGTAACAGTGGATTCACATGGGGCGTTGGCGTTACCACTTCTCATTTACTTTGAATGGGTGATGTGTTGCCGAACTGAATCGTGGGTTCTGGTGCATCGCATCACTGGTGTTGCTTGTGGCAGAAGTTGAAAAATGTTCAACTTTTCAAGCAGGCATCAGCCAATCAGATCACCTTTATGCAAATACCCTAGCGTGTTGCAGTCCAAGCTGGAAGTAATATGATTGGCTGTTCCAGAGAATGTCTAATAAGGCGAGAAGTTTCACTCTCAGTACACTTCCGGCTTCTGAAATCGGTTGCAGTTCCACTTTGATTCCATATGAGGGCGCTCACAGGACGAGTGCAGACTGAATGGAGGTCTATGGAGCTATACCCCTCAAAATCCACTTTTCTCAGGATATAATTTATAATATTATTGTATTTGAAAGGAGATACAAAGAAATTACACATTGCTGGGTGTTAGATTTTTTAGAGTCACTTATTTTAAACTGTCAATGACGTCATACACATCGTACGACCAGAGATACTGCTTTACGGCAATCCTTCAGTCACTTTGGTGCTTTCGCGCTCTGCACTTTCTTTTCTCTCGAGGCATCGACAACACAGCTGACACAGGTAAATACACGTGCTAGAAGAGTTTTTGTTTTGTTTGTTTCTGGTCCCGCTTCGGATGCCACAATGCCATCAAGCGGTATCTCTGGTCGTAATCAGTCCTTCACTGACCAATCAGCGTTCATTAGCAGAATGCTAGTGTGGGCAACAACAACTCAACCTGTAAGAAATCGAAAGGACATAAGTACTCGTTCATTCAACTTTAAGAGTTCTTTCGACCTATAACCCATGTTGAACTTGCAAAACCTACTATCGAATCTGAGATTTCTCAATGGCAATCGGGTGAAAGAGACAAATTTAGCCGTCTAGCCCCATAGACTCCCATTCATTCTGCACTCATGGGCGATCGCCCCCAGTGGAACTCTGGTGGAACTACAACCAAAATTCGGTACAATAGGACTTAATAGGGAGTGGGAAGGCTCTCCGTAGACGGGCTCTGGCTGTTCTCACTATTGACGGTCACGTCAGCACCAAGCTTCAGACTCGCCCTCCATCCCGACACCGTGTGAATGCAGTGAAAGGCTCGTCGCTTTCCATTGTCAATTACACTCGTTTCTTTTGCGTACCCGCAATCTGGCAACCCCACATGAGCATCAAGTCTGAGGAGAAGAGGCGGGGAAACGACTCTGTCCAATATTTTGAATTTGGACTGCAGTACCCAGTTCAACCGCTAGCTATCAATATAACCTTCAACAATCTTTTAACTGCCTCATTAATATAATAAACTTATTTTTGGCAACATATTTTTATATATATATATATTATTTGTATAAAAATACACTACAGTATTTAAAAGTTTTGGGTCGATAAGATTTTTTTTTTTAGATATATTGTGAAATATTATTACAATCTAAAATAACACTTTTCTATTTGAAGTCAATTTAAAATGTAATTCATGAACTTGTGAACTGAACTTTCAGCATCATTACAAGCCTTGTTTATCCCCCCGTAAACGCGTTCAGTTCACAAAATATCATCCTCCTAACCTTAAGATGCACGTACACACCGATGCACATATGAGAGGCCGTTGGGTATTTGGTTACTCTTGAGTTATTCTCGCACACAACGGCAGGGCTTATTTTTTGTAACAAAGACAGAAAGGAAGACATCATCTTTCTCTATGTGTGAGGGGTGCTTTGAGAGGCGTAAAAGAAAAGAAACGGTAGCCTACAGAAAGTAGGATGCTGTAAGTGAATGGCCAGTCATGATGGATTAAAGTGTCACTATATGGCCTGAAACACATTTTACACCAGTGTTCTAATTCAGGACACAAATAGTGCCGTGAAACAATCAAGTCTGGTCATATTTTCTTGTACCATGTGTTTATGGTTTGAGGATATGGCCATTTTGCTAGTAACAGATACATTTGCACAAAATGCTCTAGTTTGCATGGTCGGATGGTAGATAATTTTTTTTGTTGCAATTAAAGACCGTTTAAATTAATACTTTTGTCCAGCGAGGGTGCATTACCTTGATCAAAAGTGACTGTGAAATAGTGAATAGTTCTACTTCAAATAAATGTTCATTTGAACCTTATATTCATCAACGAATCCTGGAAAAAATGTATCACTATTTCCGCAAAACGTAAAGCGGCACAACTGCTACATTGATAATAATAAGTTTTGTGGTGAATCTTACTGGTTAAGAATCACTACTCTACAAATATTGCTGCAATTTGAAGGAAATTCTAATGCCCTCTTGAGTACTGAGATTTGTTTCCACCACGGCAAGGCATACATTAACGTGTTGATTTAGCATTCATGTCTGCATTTGTAGACGTGCACAGTTATGTATGTTTATGGCCTGTGAAGCTGGTATCTTTGCCCGTCTCATTGACAGACAGGGAGAGCAGGGTTGTTCTCACTGGTTTAACCCTCCATTCCAGCATGGTGACATAGTGTCTGACCGTTGCGACTTTGCCCCGACGGCTCCCCTGGTGTCACAGAAACAGGATCAGTTCAGTTATGTAACTCTGTCCAGACAGAACGCTCACCCATTGACATACCTCTTTACTCTCTTGGCAATGGTGCGGTTGAATCAAAGTTCATGGATATTGACTATCACACCAGCTTATAGTCAAGAACAGCAGTGCAACCTAAACTCAGTAGTGTGCAACTAATATGTGCAGTGAGTCTGCAACCGGCTATTGCATTCCACAATGCATTTCACCTGTCTTGACTTTCCAAGCGCTAACTATGTCTTGATTTAATACTTGATTGGACTAGGGATGTGGCCGAAGCCTGAAAGGCAGGGAAAATTAATAACGTATTCTACGGAGGCCCTAAAGGGACATGGTCAGGCTTGCTGCGGTAGTCGTTACATCACATTAGATTTCAGTTATAACATGAAGATAGTAAGGAGAGATGACTGACAGGACGATGGCGGAGGATTTGGTGCACAACAGATCCTGAGCATCATTGACATTGATGTCTTATCTTGTAAAATGTGTGGTCACTACCGCTGCTATACACAGAGTACATGAGATTGCGAATTAGAAAGTGAAAGTAACAAGCGAGCGTGCATTCAAAAGTGATTTAAATACCCCGCATATTGTTTGCGGCTTCATGATGCCCGCAAATTATTTACAATATAATTACCCAACTATAAAATTGCGAGAGAAGGCAAAAGCATTGAAATGTATCTTTTCTCATGTCCCTTTAGGGGCTCCGTAGAATCTTTTTTTCGAACATAGTTCAGTCAGTCAATCAATCAATCTTAATGGGGGTATAATTATTTTCTTTATGCATATTTTAGCTAATGATTTTCATGTGTATTTGTGCAAACATGCTACATCTTAAAGTTGTGTCGTCAACATTGCATATTTTGCAGTTTCACAAATATTTTTAAATATAATATGCACCAGTATATTGTACATACTACACATTATGCAGTATGCTTGTATCACAGAGGCTTTGTTACTATATCATGCATTTTGGCATGGTTGGAAAGCTGTATTGACCAATCAGGAGCAATAGCATACCTCGTTTTATAAATTCTATATAAAATTCGTATAAAATTATCACTGTATTTTAAAATCTGTAAAACGCTTGTCTTTAGTTATCACCTGTATGAAAGCACCAGCATGGAGCCTTGATATCAATATTTGTGATTTAGCCGTCTCTTTTATCTAAGAATTTGTATGCGTGCATGAACAACCAATCACAGCACATCTCAGAAAACACTCGGCCAATCACAGGACAATTGCAGAGCCGATCTCATAGTTGCGAGGTAGGAAATGGCTCAGTCCCTTTGGCTGGTTCATTTTCCAGCTACATTAAGGAGTTCTTGTCTCTGGGGGAAAAGAGAGAGAAATCATGACTGTTTAAATAGTCAATGTGTCTCATGTGTGATGAGTCTCAGACCAAAGTCCCCCAAATATTACACTACCGTTCAAAAGTTTGGGGTCTGTAATATTTTTAATTGAATTTTTTAGGCTGTATTTATTTGATCAAAAATACAGGAAAACTGTAATATTGTGAAATATTATTACAATTTAAAATAACTTTTTAATTTGAATATTAGGGGTGGGCGATATGGCAAAAATATCAGATCACAATATTTTTCAGGAAAATCATGATTTTATCACAATTCTTTTTCATGTTGGCTTTACTATTTTGCAAGTGACTGAGCATTACAGCCAAACTAATGTCCCTATTTTAAAAACAGCCTCAAATATCAAATAAAAAAGAATGGCAGATATTCAGGACAAAGTGGTGAAGATAAAATCGTTGTCATTATTTTCTTCGTTATTAAAAGATAAGAACAAACATACACATTACATATACACAACATATAATATACAAATGAAATAAACAGTGCTTTATTTTTTCAGCTACTGTAGGTGTGTTTAACTGAAGCATTCAAGAAACAAATTAAATGAACAAATCTAAAAATAAAACACTATACCGATACGGCAACGGACACGACACGACAAAAACATGAATTTGACCTGGTTACATGAGAATCAAACAAATCTAGACAAGATACAATGGAAACTTGAGGGCTATTTAAACACCAAGACTAATGACGGTACTATACGGTTATCCGGACCACACCTGACCAAACGTGACCACAACCGCTCTTGGTTGGTCGTAACCCCAGTGACGGGTAGGTTTAGGGGCGGGGTTGGGGTAGGTCATCACATGTGGTCCGGATAACCGTATAGTACCCTAATGACTAATAAGAAACACCTGTGAACAATCAAGGCGATCAACCAATTTAAAATGTAATTTATTCCTGTGATGGTAAAGCTGAATTTTCAGCATCATGACTCCAGTCTTCAGTGTCACATGATCCTTCAGAAATCATTCTAATATGATGATTTGATGCTCAAGAAACATTTCTGATTATAATCAGTGTTGCTTCATATTTTTGTGGGAGCCGTGATATATATTTTTTCAGGATATATATTTATATATTGATATATATATATATATATTTTTTTTTTTCTTTGATGAATAGAAATGGAAATCTTTTGGAACTGTATAAATGTCTTTACTGTCACTTTTGATCATTTTCATTCATCCTTGCTGAATAAAAGTATTTATTTCTTTCAAAGAAAACAAAAATAATTTTACAGATCCCAGTCTTTTGAATGGTAATGTATATCAATGGAATGGTTTGTTATATTTAATATTAAATTAATGGCTAAATGGTAATACCAAAAATGGCTTATTAATTAATAAATCAATCAATTAATACATAACCTCATAGTAAAGTTTATATATTACTGGATAATCTAGTGAACCACTTTTGATGCTGTTTTATATATATATATATATATATTATAGCTAGTAAACACACACTTGAGACTGTACATCTATTTTGATCATTGCTTGTAACCAGGGTTTGAAATTAACTTTTTCACTCACCAGACAATTTGGCTATTAACGACGTCACAGATTTTATATATATATATATATATATATATATATATATAAGGGGAGGAGACTGCTGGATGGCATGATTTTGTTTGAATAAGAAATGAATGTATGAATATATATATATATATATATATATATATATATATATATATATATATATATATATAATATTATTATTATTATTATTATTATTATTAATATATATATATTCATACATTCATTTCTTATTCAAACAAAATCCTGTCACCCAGCAGTCTCCTCCCCTCCTCTTTCATCCTCGTCACCAAAAAATGTATTTTATGTGGACAGATCAATACAGTACAAAGAACATAAAAAAATCTAGGATGTTGGAAAATAACATGTCTTTTCTATTAACCAAATGCTTTTTAATCTTCGCTATTTCTTCAATGCAAATGAACAAGCGCACCGTTATTTGTTGCGTAGTGACGGGCATGTTCAAGTAAGCCAGATATGGCTTCGCAATAGGCTGTATTTATCATGATGTCTCACGAATTGAGTATTTGTGCTAAATCTGCGCAGATTTGGCTTACACAAACTTCCCCTGCAAAGTAAACATTAAGTAACACGCCAAATTGGCTAGTGATTTTACAGTGTTAATTTCAAACCCTGCTTGTAACCCATAATCAACCTATAAAGATGTTTTCTAGATATCAAACACTCTTTCTTTTGTCACTCCCTCGTCTTTTTCTTCACATCCACAGAAAGATGAGGTGTATCTGAATTTGGTGATGGACTACGTGCCTGAAAACGTGTACCGAGTGGCCAGACATTACAGCAGAGCCAAGCAGAATCTGCCCATGGTCTATGTGAAGGTAACATCTCTCTCATTTTTGACCCAAAATTTTTACGTTTTGTTTGTTTAGAATTTTTTACTTCATCGGAATGGTACGAAACTGGGTAAAGGTTTTGGCACTTGCTTTGTGAACACATAAAAAAAAAAAAAAAAAAATTCACGGACATGAGTCGAAAAGGTCCTGAAAAAAACAGTCACGCTTGTACTCCTCGCGGTTAAAAATGAGCGCATTGGAAATGAATGAGAGACGAATTTAATCTATTGAAAACTTTTGGTATTGTGCCCAAACAAAATCTTACTGAAAGCTATTTTTTTGAGATATCAAGCTCATATTTGGAGCACAACTTGTTTAGATTTACAGCTTTGATTTGCATGCAGTTTTAGAGTAAAAACATGTTTTAAAAATTAAAAATTGAAAATAATATTTGTTGTGCATTTTTTCATATTAAACGTAAAAAGTTTTTAAAAAAAATTAACTTTTTTTCACTTCAGCAATAACTTGCCAAGTGTCGTCTTTGAAAAGAAAGCAAACTTAAGTCTGTGCTCTAAAGCTTTCAAGATTTACGATAGTTTAACCCATAAGAACCCGCGGTGACGCGGGTGTCACAAACACTTTTTAAGCATTATCCCTTACTTTCAACTCAGGACGTCCCTTAGTGACATATAAGGAACACCCATGTTCAGTCATGTGTGTGCATTTTTGTTGCCATGGCAACATTTCCAAACTGATGGCCTATCTGGTTAGCACATGTTGCAGAGTCAGCAATTTTTAAAAACACTTGTTTTTGTTACTAAAGGTATGTTTCAACCCATGCAACAATTCTAATGTTTTAATAGCATATCCTAGATTACACTTAACCTGATTTTAATAAATTTCTTGAACAAATTGATATAAAACCAGTTGTGAAAATATTGTGGTGACATATGTGTCACATCGGGCTGTTAACCTTAAAACAGTAGGTGGAATTTTCATGTCACATTAAGAAAAATGGTAATGAGCTGCTCAATTAATTTATCTGATTCGATTATTTTATTGTTATATATTTTCTGCTGCTCATTTCAAAGCATATTTTAACAAATATAAACATAAAAATAATGTCAAAATTAATTACATTGTTAATGAAATGTATTTTGAAACTATTTTGCATACTTGTAACTAAAATGAGATGTTGATATCATATGTTGGTCCTATTTTAGGTTATTTTAACTTTTTTTTAGTAAGAATAACATGAATAGATTCAGGAAACAACTTGATGTTCAGAATGTGCTGAAAATTATCCAGGGAGATGACAGTGAGTATGAGGGATGTGACAGTGACTAGGAAAAAGACATTGATGACCCTAATTACACCCTTAACAAGAAAGACATGGAGGAAGATGAATCAGGTGGGTCTGATTCAGACATTAGCATCAAGTGATTTAGATTTAGATTTAGAAGCTGCACAACCAAACATAAACTCTGGGAAGCAAAATACAACCAGCCAGGGTAAAAAAGAAATCTTGGAGAAAGAAACATTTTGAAATTGCACATTCAAAGGGCCGAGTATCACACCTCCAGAAAATCTTCTAACGCCCCTGGAGTATTTCAGAAAGTTCATAACACCAGAAATGCTTGAGCTCCTAGACTAGAGGAACAAACTCATTTGTACAGTGTGCAAAAATCTGGAACTCAGAAGAATATTAACACCACTGTTAAAGAAATGGAAATACTGATTGGTATCCATCTGCGCATGGGTCTGCACCAAATGCCAGGAAATCGTGCATACTGGGAAAATGACACAAGGTGTCCCATAGTGGCTGACAACATGTCAAGCAACCGGTTTCAGACCCTGCTAGCAAGTCTACCTTTCACTGACAACAATGATTCGTCAAATCGGCAAGCAGGGGATAAGTGTTGGAAGATCCTTCCATGGCTTTATATGTTTCGCAAACAATGCCTGGCTATCACCCCGGATATCTTCCCAGAAAAGTAATAATTTTGATATCTGTTGTGGAAAAGAAAATAAATAGAAAAAAACTGTTATTTAGCAAAAAAACTGATTTTTTTTTATTTTTTTCAACTGAGAAATAAACGCCCAATGTGACATATATGTAACATTTAAAATGTATCATAAAAGCCCAATGTCACATATATGTAACATTACAGATCTTTCACAAGGAGGGGTTGTATTTCAAAAACAACTGCAGAAACATGTTATAAGTGGTCCATTTTGACCGTTTTATATGCCCCTATAAGGAGAAATTGGTCCGGGCTCTTATGGGTTAAGTTGGAAATTGAATTTTCAGGTCTATGCTCAAAAAGTGACTACTTTACTAAAGTGACTACAGCATAAATATAATTTAGCACCCAAATGTCCCCTAATTAAACTAACTAAAATATAGCACATTCATTTCATTTAAATAAAAAAGAAGTGGTCATTTTTGACCGCCACGCACCAGAGGGTTAACAGAGTCTGACATTATTCACTCATCTAAAGATGTGTGATTTTCTAAGTTGGTTTGGTGCTGGTCTAGCTCATACACTAAACCTGCAAACCGTAGTTTGTGAATCCAGTCAACTATGGGCTTTCTAATGTAGCTTGGTCGACTATGGTGGTCTTGCGAGGTCTTACGAGCTGGATTCTCCTGTTTTCATGGGGTTCTGTGCCATACCTTAGTTCATTTCTGAGCTTTCAGTGGATTCATGTGTAGATTTGACTCTGCTTGTAAGTTCTGCTGTATTAAAGTCACTGATTACGTGTGTTTTCAGCTATATATGTACCAGCTGTTCCGCAGCTTGGCGTACATCCACTCGTATGGGATCTGCCATCGAGACATCAAGCCGCAGAACCTCCTGCTCGACCCAGAGACAGCTGTACTCAAACTCTGTGACTTCGGAAGGTGAGACAATGCTGTAAAGTTACCAGCACTTATTGATACCGAGATCTTGAGTACAAGATAGTTGAGACATTGACTGAAGGTCTGTATTGATGCTCACGATCTTAAAAACCTTGTGGTGATTGAAATTTAATACAAATTGTGCTTACATTACTGTTCAAAAGTCTGGGGTCAGTAATAAAAAACTTTTATTCAGCAAGGGTGCATTAAATTGATCAAAAGTCACAGGTAAGACATTTATAATGTTACAAGAGATTTCTGTTTCAAATAAATTTCACTGTTTCTACAAAAAATTTTCAACACTGATCATCAAATCATCATATTAGAATGATTTCTGAAGGATCATGTGACACTGAAGCCTAGAGTAATGATGCTGAAAATTCAGCTTTGAAAATTTTTATAATATTTCATAATATTACTGTTTGAACTGTATTTTTGATCAAATAATTGCAGCCTTGCTGAACATAAGAGACACCTTTCCAAAACACCAAAAAATCTTAATACTGATCCCTAAGTTTTTAACGATAGTGTACATATATATTTCTTTACAAATTGATTATATGGAGATGTTAGTGCAGGAAAATCATGCAACATGTGTTCATCTTATACACTATGTCAACTCCTCCTATACTGTTTAAAAGCATCCCATGATGCACCTCATGAGGTTGGTTGAGGGAATGAGGCCATTTAGGTGGCAGAGTGTGAATGGCAGCAGTTTAAAACAGAAAAACGTTGCTTGTGTGAATAACAGATGTGGTACCTTTACTGGAAAACTTCATCTGGCAATTTCACGGCAACTGAACAAGTCTCATGTGCGAATGTGACTATTTCACGGATCAGATCCGACCATTCCGACGCATATAACTTTGAGCATTCTGATCTGAATCTGTCTGACTTTACTGTAACCTGCTCAAAGATCCTCTGTAGTGGACTAAATTTGGCTCTAGTTAATTGGTGTATGGTGATAAATAATGATTATGATTATTGTTCTTATGATGATAATGATGGCTGTTTTGATGTGCACTGTTGTTGGTGTAATTTCTGGTCTGATTCTCTCTGTCTGTCTGTCACGTTCTGTCCGTCTCCTGCAGTGCAAAGCAGCTGGTGCGTGGTGAGCCTAATGTTTCCTACATCTGCTCGCGGTACTACAGAGCCCCTGAGCTCATTTTCGGAGCCACAGACTATACTTCCAGTATAGGTAAGGTATTCGACTGCTCTCTCTCTACCATCGGTGTAGGTGTACTAAAAGAACATTTAAAACAAAGAGATTCAGTATCACACAAAACCCTGTACTGTTATATATCACATTAAAGCAGTCATAATATAAACTTGAGTGTTACATTGAGTAAATCATAGTGTCTTTGTGATGTCAAAAATATCTCTTAAGTAATATTGTGAAATATTATTATTACTATTTATATTTTAAAAGGTAGTTTATTCCTGTGATGTCAAAGCTGAATTTTCAGCATCATTAGTCTTCAGTGTCACATAATCCTTCAGAAATCATTCTAATATACTGATTTGATGCTCACGAATGGTTTCTTATTATTGTTGAAAACAGTTGTGCTGCCTAATATTTTTGTGGAAACTTTATTTGATGAATAGAAAGTTCAAAATAACAGCAGGTTTTAAAGGGGTGGTAAAATGCCCTTTTCACAAGATGTAAAATATATCTATGATGTCCCCAGAGTGTGTGTGTGAAGTTTTAACGCAAAATACCCCACAGATATTTTTATATAGCAAGTTAAAGTTGTCACTTTTTGAGGGTTTGCAAAAACGCACCGCTTTGTGCCTGGCCCTTTAAATGCAAATGAGCTCCTGTGTGTGTTAGCAGCTGCTATTACCTCACGCAGACACACTAAAATGACAGAAACTGTTCTGCCTTTAATGTTAAAACGGAGTCAGACAAAGATGGAGAGACTCAAGAAGAAGTGACAACATGTAGAATGCAACAGGACATCTCTGAATGGTTAGTTGATGAATTTATGTTGCTGATGTGGAGTTAACTATCTTCAATTAAGATATTCTGTCATGATAAATCTATAAATCGCTCATATAGGAACTGTTGTGAGATGCGTTGCACACAGAGTGACTTTCTATTGCATGTGAAAAGATGGATGCTAAAGTTTGAGCTGACTCACAAATGTACTCTTATACAACAACTTTTCCTCTTCTCAACCATAGACTGTAAAAAATATGGACAAAGCGTCTGTGACGTCACCCATAGACTTTCTGAAGAACGGGTTTGAAGCCGTTTATGGGGGGTATGGGCGGCGCCATCTTGGAAAATCTTAGGAAATCCTAACCCCGCCCACCTTCTGACGCAGCGCGCGTCACTCAACTCGCTCTGCTTATCTCTGTGTATATTTTAGGCAACGAAATATGTTATAAAACACCAACGCCATCTATGTAAACCACCAAACTAACTCTTTTCGTTTTCATTTAAAGAAATCTTAAACATTATAGCCACACAAATGTTATTCACTGGACATAACGTTTGCCTTTTTATAACAAAACGAAATATAAAACACAAACCTGCCTCTTTTCGATTTAAATATAATATAAAAATATTAAAAATTGTAATATGGTCCAGGCAATATGTGCATTTTGTACTAAACAACAGATTTTGCAGTAAACAACATTAGATCAAGAACATTACACTCAACCCAGTCTCTTTTTGATATATTTCAGTTTTATCAATATAAAAGTAAAAGGTAAAGTTACAAGAAGCTATACAAACAAAGCAAACAATTCAGTCAAACATAAAAAGTCAGCGCTCGATCTAGTCTAACCATACAACGGTACAGTTAAATAGCTTATAAAGTTATGAAACTTACTCAGCCAAAACGATTGCCCAGGGAACAAATGATAGATTTACGTTACGAGACCAAAGATCGCCCGTTAGATATACACAAGACTAATCATGTTTAACCACTACAGAGACCGCGGCACCTCAGAACGTCTAGCCGAGCAAAGGCTGTTCCAGGCGGGGTACATCGCGCTGAGCGCCCGGTCATCGCTGGATCTCACAACTGGATACAATTTTCATAAATCTTTATAAATAAACCACAGATTTGAGCTTTAAACAACTACATTCTCGCCTGAAAAACTCTTAAAACTAAATTTCATGATACAGAAATAGTAGTATTATATGTCAACTGTATTAAAAAATGGCGCTTCTTATGTTGTCATTCTCCGTGGCGCTGCCTTGTCAGCTGTCAATCAAGCTGTCAATCAAAGTTAACCACGCCCTTATTGTCCTACATTTTATATCTAAATACGATCTAAACTAACGAGTTAGAAAAAAATTCACAGCCCTCATGGTTGTCAGGCACTCGGAACCTATCGAAAAAAAATACAATAAAAGTCCATGGGACCAACCTGTAAAAACATGAATTTATGCTGTGAAAACGGACATTTTAACATGGGGGCTATGGACATTTGCTCCCTTTTGGGACCTTCCCCTAGCGGATTTTCGATGTATTGCAGTTTTTCGCACTTCCGGGTAGGCTTCATTTTTCAGATGAGAATGTTGCCCCTTGTTCTCAACATGGACTGCGTGTTCCCGGGGGCGGGGTTTATGTAAATTCTAGTGTCACTAACCCAGGAGGAATGTGGTGTAGTCCCAACCAGCCGTTTGTTGTAGTCCTTTTCTTTAAAAGCAAATATCTTCCTTTGCTTTGAACTTTGAGTATTGTAACTTTGCAGATGTTGTTTATGCTCAAACAGCAACATTACACACTAACTAAAGTTAGAAAAGTGAAATCATAATCAACCACCCCTTTAAAAATGTAAATGTTTGTTACTTTATAAATGTCTTTACTGTCCCTTTTGATCAATTTAATGCATATTGTTGAATAAAAGTATTAATTTCTTTCAAAAATTGGACTATTTATTTCTTCATATATATTCAGTGATGATTCAGAGATTAATTTAGATATTTGCATGGTTAAAATTGCATGCATCAACAAGCGATATTGTATCAGTTAAATCACATCTCCAACATAGTTTTTGTGTAATGTATAAAGAGCTCAAAAACACACTGAGACATGCTAAAGAAATGGGATCAAATTATTTGCTGTAATATTCAGTGTTTACCTTTTTGTTTTTCTATACAGACATTTGGTCGGCTGGTTGCGTACTGGCCGAGCTGCTTCTTGGACAGCCGATTTTTCCTGGCGACAGCGGTGTCGATCAGCTCGTTGAAATCATCAAGGTGTGGAAGTGTGTGTGTTGCATGGGAGTTTTCATAAATAACATTTTGATTGCTTCAGCTTTTGTTAATGCTGAACTGAAGAGTCTATGTTAAATCACATTATTCACTTGGTTGTTAGTGTTTGAGTAACACAAAGTGAAGTTACATTTCTTTTTTTAAGGAACTTTCTCTTAATTTACAGCATAATCCTCAGTGTACTGTTTAAAAAGACTTATTTCCTGCAGGTAAAGGCCTGAATGATATCCTTTACAAAACCTACATTGAAATCTATTTTTAAAACTTTTTCAATAACTGAAATAAAATAAAAAATAAATAGTCAAGTCAAGTCAAGTCATTTTCATTTATATAGCGCTTTTAACAATGTAGATTGTCTCAAAGCAGCTTTACAGAGATAAATGTATAATTTAACGTAAGATTGTTTTGGCTTTATAGCGGTTCTTTAATAAAGTTATTTTATTTTCCAGCTAAAGTTAGTTTTGATTGATTCGCTTCCGTCGCAACGATCATTTGTTTTTAAATTAGAACAAAAATAGTATATGAAACTCTCAAGTCACATTATCTTTATTTCTATAGCGCTTTATACAATACAGATTGTTTCAAAGCAGCTTCACAGTGATAAGAGGAAGAAATAGAGAAGAGAAAATAGTGTAATTTTTCAGCTGAGGTCAGTCCAGTGTTGATTTGGACAGAGTAAGAAAACTTGTTTCCTCCAGGTGCTGGGAACTCCAACACGAGAGCAGATTCGAGAGATGAACCCAAATTACACTGAATTCAAGTTTCCACAGATAAAGGCGCACCCGTGGACTAAGGTAAGCACGAGTGTTTCCATGTGCTTCATGCTTTTATCCTTCTCTTTTCTCCTTGGTTTAATTCTAGGCTTTGATTCTATCTTCTATATTGCTGTCTTTCCACCCTTCTTATAATGGCTTATAAAATTACTATTGCCTTTTAACTTTAATTGCTCTCTTGTGACTTATTTAAACCTAGATTTATATCAAAAATGGTACTTTTGACAGTCAGAAGTATATATTATTGTACAAAGGTTTGTATATAGCACTAAAAAACCCTGTGTTGTTGTCCGTGTGTTAGGTTTTCCGGCCTCGGACCCCTCCGGAGGCAATAGCCTTGTGTTCCCGATTGTTGGAGTACACGCCTACAGCCCGATTCACTCCTCTCGAGGCCTGCGCTCACACTTTCTTCGACGAGCTCCGTGAGCCCATCCTCAAGCTCCCGAATGGACGAGAGCGGCCCGTGTTGTTTAATTTCACCACACAGGGTATGTGGCACACAGATACACAGAAGGTTCATACAGACCTGTAGATCGTTTGCTTTGTACCGAAATTGTTACAATGTTGCATTTTCTTCTTGGTTCGGTTCTCTTTCACAATATCCATTTATAAATTGACCAAAACTTGTTAATACAAGTCATTAGGGCTGTCAGAATGGCTGAAAAACAAAATTCTATTTTTATACTTACTAATATTCGAATTGTA
Source organism: Rutilus rutilus (assembly GCF_951802725.1). Taxonomy (NCBI): domain Eukaryota; kingdom Metazoa; phylum Chordata; class Actinopteri; order Cypriniformes; family Leuciscidae; genus Rutilus; species Rutilus rutilus. Next base: position 40,071,005 of record NC_140210.1, on the reverse strand, counting down.
TATATAAATCAATTTAAAAGGCATAATTTCAGTTGGGGGGGGGCTTTTGTCTTGTCTCCTGAGGACGCAATGAGCAATTAGTGCACCGCATTAAAGGGATACTCCACATTTTTTGGAAATAGGCTCATTTTACAACTCCCCCAGAGTTAAACAGTTGAGTTTTACCATTTTCGAATCCATTCAGCCGATCTCCGGGTCTGGGGGTCCCACTTTTAGCATAGCTTAGCATAATGAATTGAACCGGACAAGACCATTAGCATCTCTCTCAAAAAAATGAACAAAGAGTTTAGATATTTTTCCTATTTAAAACTTGACTCTTCTGTAGTTACATCGTGTACTAAGACCGACGGAAAATGTAAAGTTGCGATTTTCTAGGCTGATATGGCTAGGAACTATACTCTCATTCCTGCGTAATAATCATGAAACTTTGCTGCCGTACCATGGGTGAAGCAGGTGTAATGATATGACGCAGCACATGCCACCTGATAATAGGCTACTGAGCTGGGGACTATTATCAGGTGCTGCGTCATATCATTACGCCTGCTTCACCCATGGTACGGCAGCAAAGTTTCTTGATTATTACGCAGGAATGAGAGTATAGTTCCTAGCCATATCAGCCTAGAAAATCGCAACTTTTCCTTTTCCGTCGGTCTTAGTACACGATATAACTACAGAAGAGTCAAGTTTTAAATAGGAAAAATATCGAAACTCTTTGTTCATTTTTTTGAGAGAGATGCTAATGGTCTTGTCCGGTTCAATTCATTATGCTAAGCTATGCTAAAAGTGGGACCGCCAGACCCGGAGATCGGCTGAATGGATTCGAAAACGGTAAAACTCAACTGTTTAACTCTGAGGGAGTTGTAAAATGAGCCTATTTCCAAAAAAAGTGGAGTATCCCTTTAAGGGAGAGATTTACTAAACAAGGCAAATTAGCATGAGAGAGCGATTCCAAAAAAAGTGCAGATGGGAGTGGAAAGTTCTGCTTGTGATCTACTGACGCGCAAATTAAAGAACACAAGCGCAAACAGATCATTTCCATAATGACCAACACAATCTACCAAGAGCAGCGCAAATCGGGTTAGACTTCCGCATTGTCCGTCATTTTGACGGACAGGGTCGTAAAAATTCCGTCATAATCTATTATTACCTGTCATTTTAATTTTCGTATTTTAGTGATAATAAGCCATTTAATAGGCTTTGTTTTTTTTCCTCCACATTTTCATTTTTATTCACGAACGTACAGGACAAGCATATACAGGCTAGACGAAGAGGAATTTGAACAGTTCGTCACTTTTCAGGTTTCATCATGAATGTTTGTCCAATAAATCGCAATGAGCTTTGTGCTTTGCTACTTTTGATATGAAACCAATTCTCAGTTTTCAAATTCTGTCCATTTTATCACAAAATTCAAACAATAAATACAGTTTTGGCGCTCTTTAATGTGGCGCGAGCGAGAGATCACTATATCACCTCAGTTCAAGCGAGTGTGTGTACGCGATCAAGGAAACATCAGGAAATATGTTGAAAGATACAGTCCAACTTACCCAAATCCGTATCATGTCTCTCATGTAATCGTTCAATCTGTGTTTCAACCGCAGAGACGTCAATAAAACAGACAGGATTCTTTGATGAATAGAAACATCAAAAGATCAGCATTTAAAAACTAAATCTTTTATAACATTATAACGGTCTTTAATGCCACTTTTTATCAATTTAATGCATCCTTGATGAATAACTATTCTTTTTTTTTTAAAGAACGGTAGTTTAAATGTGGTTGTACTTTCATAATTCTATCTTTTTAACACTAATATCGCTAACACTTTACAACAGGGTCCCATTAGTTAACTTAAGGCATTAACTAAAATGAACTAACAATACATTTGTTACAGTATTTATTAATGTTAAAATACAACTTTGTTAGTTCATGTTAGCTCAGGTCCATTACATATTACTAATTTTGATTTTAATAAATTATCTAATGCTTTGGATTTGTTGTTTTTTTCATTGTTAATCCATGTTAACTAATGCAGTTCACTAATGTTAACAACTGGAACCTTATTGTAAAGTGTTACACTAATATCTTTTGCATTTAATGATCAGAGTTGTCCAGTAACCCCTCGCTGGCCTCCGTACTCATCCCTGCACATGCTCAGAACCAGGTGGATAACTCCGCCCAGTCTGCCACGGCTGCAACAGGTGAGCGTTTCACTCTCAGCCTCTCAGAAAAACACCAAGACTGTTCTCACAACCACTTTTAGTAATCATCTGTAACCGTTCCAGGTGCCATCAGTGGACCGAACGCCAACGCTGCCTCTGCCGCCCCCAATCCTTCAACTTGAACCCCATCCACCTGTCAGTGGGCCGACGCTGCTGCTTATTAGCCACGCCCACTCCCGGGAATCAAGGGCGTGGCTAAAACGAAACGAAAAGCTCATGGTATGATGGATGCGCCAACCAAATCTTCCCCCAGCCATCGTCTTTGTTTTTATTATCAGTGTTTTAATTTATACGCTCTAAAGGACAAAACGAGGGCTCAAAAACACGCCTCAGGACAGTCTGCGGTCATGTTTGAAAATTATTTCTCTCTCTCTATATAGATATAGATATCCACACACTAATATAAACAATAACACCACAAATGTGTTCTCACATGTCTACTTTGACATTTTTAAAGGGGAATCTGTATGCTGTAGCCACGGCTTCTTTTATAATCGTCAACTGACGCAGACGGTGCAGGTGGTTTCTGATTGGCCCAATTACGACCGAGCCATGGACAGATTTCCAGGGTTTGTGTACATTCTGTAGACTACGTGAAATATATGCTAATGACTTTTGCCTTTTCCCCTGAGTATTGGGCGGATATGTTGTATGCTTACGCTGTTTGCTGCTGTGTACCTCTTTCTTTTTTGACCACTTTTGAAGGAGCGACACTATCCATTTGTTTCCTGCTCGTCTTCCTCCTTCCCGTTGTATAGTAGCCTACTTTACTGAACTCTACAGATGTTGACACACACATAATATCGAATCATTTCCTGTGAGCGAGAGTGTGTGTGTGTGTGTGTGTATGTGAGTGCATGTTATGTGTCTTATGTCTATAAATACTGTATGCTCATTCTTGAACTGTTAGTGGACTAAAAGAAACAAGCACGAATCTGATAATCAGGAGCTTAATACTGAACATGTGAACGGGTTTCTGCGGCCGAAAGAAAGACGCCGGGGTTTGGTTCTCGAAATCGTCAATTGTGTTAGAATTTAGCGGGAATGAGTGGCTGGAGACAGTATGAAACCTTTAACCATCTGGACTGCTCCATCAGGAAATCGACACTAATGATGAGGAGGAAGAAAATCAGATCTCTACTGTACCTTTGCTTCCATTTCTTGTTGTTTTTCTTCCTTGTGTCCTCTTTAGTGTCCCCTAGTGTTAGTGGAAGTGTACAACTGAGGCTGTTGTTTTGTTCATCTAAATACGCTGTGAATCCGCACAGAATAGTCAGCCTGTTTATGTACCTCCCAAAAGTGCTGTTGAAAGAATATCCATACGTTCTGTTGCCCACTTAAAATGATGTTCACCCAAATATGAAAATCATCCATCGTTTACTCGCTCTCATATGGAAGCCCATTTCCGCCACATAAGAAAAAAAAGCATGCTTTTGTAAATCAAAGTCATGACACAAAAGTCGCAATTATGAGATGAAAAATTGTTAAAATTGATTTATGATATTAAAAAGTCATAATTATAATTTATAAAGTCAATTTCAACTTTATCACAATCATAATTGACATAGTATGTCATAATTTTGACTTTTTAAATCTTAAAATGATCATTTTGACTTAATATGACTTGGCTTGTAATAGCTTTATCATAATTATGATTTACAAAAGCATGATTTCTTTTTGTCTTATGTGGCAGAAATGGGCTTCCAAACCCAAATGATATTCTTTCTTCCATCGACCCCAGAAGGAAATGTTACGTTCACAGTCACGCTGATCTTTTCTATGCAGTGGAATTTGATGGTGACCAAGGGTCGTCAAGCTACAAAAATGAGAAAAAAGGTATCATAACAATAATCCATACGACTTGTGCAATATTTAAAGTCTTCTGAAGTCGTACAGTTGCTTTGTGAGGACATTTTGAAGTTGTTAACCACTAATAATTCCTTCCATATATCTCAAGTATTGTGTTCAATCTGAATATGCACATATTCAAATGTCTCACTTTTAAGGTGTTTTTGTCATTTTTGAAGCTTGAAAGATTCTGATCGCCATCCACTTTCATTGTATGGACACGGTTCAGCATATCACAGAAAAATATTATTAAGGTGAGTAAATGAAAACATAATTTTAGTTTTTGGGTGAACTATCCCTTAAACTTTTGTTGTTCTTTTGAACTGGTTTTTAATTGCCAACTATTAGGAAAAATATGATATTATACAGTATGAAGGTGCTGCATTACACATGTATTAAAATCAATCATATGTTTAAATAATGTATGCTTGGCAGAGGGAAATTGAATTGAATTTCATCTGCTGAGCTCGTCAGGTCAGTTCTTTATCACAGCAGGGACAATAGATATATTTTTCATTTTCTTTTTTCCCCTTTTTACACTTTTAATTTACAGTTTCTGAAAGACTTTTTCTTAACCATGCAGGAATTTCTTGTATGTTCTTTTAATTGTGAGGGAAACTCTCTTACATTTACAGTTTTTTATTTTTTTTTATGATTATGAATGATATGTGGGAATATAGTGTCATGTATCTAGTATTAACTAATTATTTGCAATAATATATTTTTGATTTGTGTTTGGGATCTTGTGAAACACTTTCAGCAGCACTTAAAGAGATTGATGTCGTTTAGCACTACGACCTTTTTCAAATGTTCATAAGCTTTATTTGAATATGTTTTATGTACATCCTCCTTGCATATTTATCCGTTGCTGTTAGCAGTCACGTTGCTTCAAGGATTTCCTCAGCATGTGAAGAAACACCTTTCTCAGTGACTCGTACTTGAGACGAATGTGAGATGAAAGGGAAAAAGGAGAAATAACAAATGTGAACTGTTAGTAGCCATGAGTCAATCAACAGCCACCGAACACATGAAACATAGCTTTTGTTTTCTGTTTTGTTTTTGTTCTGTTCTGTATTTTTTATGGGTTTTGTTTAGTTTAGTTTTGTTATGGGTTTTGTTTGGTTCTGTTTTGTTTTGTCTTGTTTTGTTATGGGTTTTGTTTGGTTCTGTTTTGTTTTATTTATTTTTTGTTCTGTTTTCTTTTTTTTGTCTTTTGTCTGGTTCTGTTCTGTTTTGTTTTATTTTTGTTTTGTTCTGTTTTCGTTTTTTTTTTGTTCTGTTTTTTTTTTCTTTATGGGTTTTGTTTAGTTTTGTTATGGGTTTTGTTTGGTTTTGTTTTGTCTTGTTTTGTTATGGGTTTTGTTTGGTTCTGTTTTGTTTTGTCTTGTTTTGTTATGGGTTTTGTTTGGTTCTGTTTTGTTTTATTTATTTTTTGTTCTGTTTTCTTTTTTTTGTCTTTTGTCTGGTTCTGTTTTGTTTTATTTTTGTTTTTTTTTGTTCTGTTTTTTTTTCTTTATGGGTTTTGTTTAGTTTTGTTATGGGTTTTGTTTGGTTCTGTTTTGTTTTGTCTTGTTTTGTTATGGGTTTTGTTTGGTTCTGTTCTGTTTTGTTTTATTTTTGTTTTGTTCTATTTATTTTTTTTGTTCTGTTTTGTCTTGTTTTGTTATGGGTTTTGTTTGGTTCTGTTTTGTTTTGTCTTGTTTTGTTATGGGTTTTGTTTGGTTCTGTTTTGTTTTATTTTTGTTTTGTTCTATTTTTTTTTTTTTTTTTTGTTCTGTTTTGTCTTATGTCATGGATTTTGTTTGGTTCTGTTTTGTTTTATTTGTGTTTTGTTCTGTTTTAGTTTTTTTGTTCTGTTTTGTCTTGTTTTGTTATGGGTTTTGTTTGGTTCTGTTTTGTTTTCTGTTTTGTTTGGTTCTGTTTTTGTTTTTCTTCTCCCGTGCCAGTATTCTGAACGTCTCTTCTTGTTCATACTGATGTCCGTTCTGTCGCTTGTGTGTTCTGGTTCAGAGAAGTCACCTGATACTGTACTGTATTGAATAAAGTGTAGGTTACCCTCACTGCATCACACTGCTTCTTTTCTCTTTATTGCTAAATATCTTTTTTTCTTTACTAAACACCTTATCACACTCAGGATAGGGTGATATCTGAACGATAGGGACACCATGTCAGTATTATTGAAAGCTTTCACTCTTGTGTTGTTCCAAAGACTTAATTTCTTCTGCAGAACTCAAAATATATTTTGAAGAACATTGGTAACCAAACTGTTTTGGTGACCATTGACTCCCACTTTATAGACAAACATAAAATCATACAGGTTTGGAACAACATGGGGTGAGTATTTAAGACAGAATTTTCCTTTTGGGTGACCTATCCCTTTAAAGGGGTCATCGGATGCCCATTTTCCACAAGTTGGTATGATTCTTTTCTTTTCATGTAAAGTTTGTTACATACTTTGGTTAAAATTCCTCAATGGTTGTGTAAAACAACACCCTTTTACCTCCTCAAAAACAGCTCTGTTCACAGCGACCCGTTTCGGTGCATGTCTCTTTAAATGATAATGAGCAACTGCTCACCCCACCCCTCTCTAAAGTACTGCCTTGGCAGACAGTATACAAATGGCTGAGGGGGAAATATGCTAATATGGGACAGTATGGTCAGTGGTTGTGGGCGGAGCATGAGCACTATGACATCATATTGCTCAGAAAAGCCAAACAGCTTGATTATTGAGAGTGTTTAGGCTTTTGGAGGATTAAAAAAAAGGAGTGAATGGATTTTTTTCATTGTAGGGTGGTACACACTGCAAAGACACATTTATATGCAAACACCATGTAAAAGGGAATTTATCATCTGATGACCCCTTTAAAATAAAGTGATTTCATTACTAATTCTTGATAATGTACTAATTATTGAATCATGTTTTCTTAAACTATCTGATATATTGCTATATGGCATATTTTTATCTTATGTATTCAGACTTTTAATTGCAGCTAACCCCAACTTTAACAGTTAAAGTAACATAATAATGTATTCATCTGTCAGCTCATTCTTTTGTTTGTTACTTTATAACAACATGTCAGTTATGTTTACCAAATGATGAAAATAGTACAAAATGTTGCAGGACTGCCTCTGTATGACCTTGGCAGTGTAAATTATGCTGATAAACATGAGGTCACCATCAAGTAATGATGCCTTTGTGATTTTTCACAAATATTGAAAACTCTCACTCTGCTGCTGGACAAATGTAACACAGCATTAGTAATTTTTTTAACAAAAGTAACAATGTAAAAAAGAATGTTCCACAGTGTTCAGATCATGCATGAAGCAATAAACTGCCTGATTTTACTAATATATTGAAAAGAAAATACACATTTTAAGGCAAAACAATGGCTAATGTATTTGATTACTTTAAATAAAATGGCATTCATGAATAAGAAATATTTCTTATATTAGGTTATGGGTTATGATTCCTTATATTAGGTAGGGCCTATATATGGGTTAATAAACATACTAAATTAGATTGTTTTGAAAAGTTTTGTGTGATGGGTAGGGTTAGTGTAAGGAGCCAGAATATACAGTTTGTACAGTATAAAAAAATATGGAGTGTCCCCACCAGACTGTGTGTGTGTTAATATACAGTATGCATATATATATATATTACAGAGCAGTTTTTACTCGTTTAAAACGATCGCAGTAGCAAATATTAGAATGACGCACACTTCAGGATAGGAAAAACCTCCCACTTACTATTTAAAAGTGTATCAGTCCGCTTGTGTCATCTACAGAGTGGGAAACGTCCCTCAACAGTCGTCTAGCTGGTAAGACTGACATTTATCAGCTTATTTTCCCTAGTATGTTATCAAATTTTAACCGGTTTCATATTTATTCTGTAATTATCGTAAAGATATCCAGGTTGCAGTGAGAAATGAAGCAGTTTTGTGCTGTTTGCATCCTAATGATTCTTACTCATGGTAAGCCTGTTGTTTTTTAAACTGTTTATCTGGTCTAACTGTTCATATGTCTTTATCACAATGTTGTTCGTGTCTCAGCAGTCTTGGTGTTAACGCATTACAAGTAACGTGAGTTACGTAATCAGATTACTTTTTTTCAAGTAACTAGTAAATTAATCCATTACTTTTAAATGTAGGCTACATCTGAGTTACTTTTTCAAACAAGTTACTTTGTTTTCTAATTCATTGACTGACAGCTCTCTTTGTTGAGAAAAATATAATATTTTTGTTTTGTTTTTGGTTATTAAAATACAAACAATCAAGCCCAGCCCAGGAGGGTGAAAGTAACGCAACACATTACGTTCCATAAAGAGTAACTAAGTAATGCAATTAGTTACTTTTAAGGGAGTAACGCAATATTGTAAAGCATTACTTTTAAAAGTAACTTTCCCCAACACTGCATATCAGTATGGAAGCTTGTTTCCGCCAAAAAAAAAAAAAAAAAAAAAAAAAGATAATTGCGACTTTTTACATCTCGCAATTCTGACTTTATTTCTCAGAATTGCGAGATATAAAGTCAGAATTGCGTGAAATAAAGTCGCAATTGCGTGTTTTAAAGTCAGAATTGTGAGATATAAAGTCAGAATTGCGTGAAATAAAGTCACAATTGCATGTTATAAAGTCAGAATTCTGACTTTTTTTCTCGCAATTGCGACTTTATATCACGCAATTCTGACTTTATATCTCAGAATTCTGACTTTATATCACGCAATTGGGAGATATAAAGTCAGAATTGCATGATATAAAGTCGCAATTGCGTGTTATAAAGTCAGAATTGTGAGATATAAACTATTCTAAGGTAAAAAAAAAAAAAAAAGTCCGTCTTTTTTTCCCCCTTAGAATTGGACTTTATAGCCTATCTCACAATTCTGAGAAAAGATGTCAGAATTGCGAGATATAAACTCGCAATTATGTGTTATAAAGTCAGAATTGCGTGATATAAAGTCAGAATTCTGAGAAATAAAGTCAGAATTGCGAGATGTAAACTCGCAATTGTGAGATAAAAAGTCGCAATTATCTTTTAAAATGTTTTATTCTGTGGCGGAAACAAGCTTCCATATATCAGTGTCTTGCGATATGCAATGTAAAAAAACAAAAACAAATTCTATTCGCATGGCCAGGAATAATGATTTTTTTTTTTCTGTCCCAGATCTTGCTCGCGTTTCTTTCAGGGCAACGGCGTTGCGTTGTAACCTGTGTGTTTCCAAAGGGCTTGGGAATCGCTGCACTCCATCAGTGCAGACATGTCTGCCATATATCACCAACTGTGGGTACATCAAACTCAAGCCTGGTTTACTGGGTGAGTTCAGCCATCATCACAACCCGTGAAAACAGATAGGCTACTACAGAACCTATTCAAATCCGTTTTTTTTTTTTTGTTACCGGTTGTTACATCAAACGTTCTTTCCGCAGGTTCTCCCTTCATCCGTTCCTGTATCAGCATGACGACCTGCTGGAACTATATGTATTCTGAAGCTGTGGAGGCGAAGTGCTGTAACACTGACCTCTGCAACTGAGCAAACAAACACCTAATCTTGTTCAGTCGAATTCTGCCTTTCTGTAACCTTGGCGGTGTGATTGTATTAAATTGTAGGCTACTAAATACTACAGCTACTAAAAGGCTAAAAAGTCAAATGTAACAAACAATTAATAACTGCAACAAAAATATATAACAAAAAGAAATGATTAATAACTTTTTTTGCAAGCAACAATAAAATCAGTCAAGCTGTAATTTGTGTATCTTCCTATGCGAACAATTTGTACAGAGGACACAAAAAATGAACAAACAACTGAACAATATCACTTTGGAATAAAGTTGGTTGCAGATAATGAAAAATCTGGGGCATTTGAGGATTGGAAATTGAGATCAGATCTTTAATGCTTTTCACTGACGGCGTAGCAGGTGTTGAACAGGGTTACTTTAGTTTAACTGGAGTCAAAAGTTTGTGTGATTGAGAAATATTGCACTGCAAATGCACAGACTCCACTTTGAGAAAAATCTTGTTAGGTTAGGATGTGTTCTCGATAAAAAAGAAAGGGATAGCTACTTTTCTTTCGTTTTGTGTGTTAAGAACTGAGCGACTATACTGTAAATATATATTATATGATCAATAAGTTATGACAACATGTTTTTACATTGCTTTAACTCATCAAAATAAGTTTAGCAATTTTCAACTTTTTTTTATAAGTTATACAAGAGATTTAAGTCATGTTTTAGGTTTTAAGTCAGTTGAATGTATTTTAAGTTGAAATGACTTAAACAACCAAGTTGATTGTACTTAAAAATATAAGGCAGCAACTTTCTTGTTTTTTTTTTTTACAGTGAATTACCAGTTTTATACAGTCTATGTGAATAACGTGTCAACCGATAATAACTACTGCTATTGTTCAACCAGATTGTAATGACTGTTTCCGATGGCGCCATCTACTGGACATTAGCCAAAGGACACGTGTCAGAGGATGGAGCTTTTCCGCAAATGACCCTCAAAAATAAAAATTAATTAATTATAAAATTAAATGAAAGGTTCTGCAAAATTTCCACAAAGTAATTACATATTTGCATGTTAGTTCGTTAGGTTATTATTCATCAAATAGTTGTGGTAAGAATGTGACGTAGGCCTAATTTTTTTTTTTTAAACTTAAATTTAAACAGTTACGGTTTAAACTATAGGTTAATGATTAACTTGAGTGGATCAACTCTGGTTTGCTATATCAACAACTGATGAAAAATTGTTTGACTGACTAAATGGATGGGTGGATGGAGAGAATTTGAATTTAAATTAAATTGGAATTGAGGTATAGCAGCAAACAGGATGCAGAAGAATACAAATGAATTGAAATGGAAATTAATTATTATTATTATTTTAATTATTTTACCAAAAGCAAAGTTTGTCAATACAAACTTGTTTTTGTTAAAGTTTAAGAAAAGAAAAAAAGTTGAAAAACTTGAAGTTTGAATTGACCGACAAGGCAAATTTGTCTCTTTCATTTGTATTTCTGTAAATGTAAAATTTGTAATAAAGGCTATATATATATACTCTACAAGAGCACGTATATATATATATATATATATATATATATATATATATATATATGTACACCAACCCGAAAATGAGAAGAAAGTTGAGTTCGGACTCCGGATGTTGATGGTTGTTTTACATTAACGTTTGATTATGTATCATAAATATGCCAAAATACGACAATTTAAATACGTATTTTAAACGGACTCGAAGTAGGATAAATAATTGTATTCGAATTCAAATAAATAAGAAAATGATGTTGTATCAGTGCCAGTTAGGCCTAGGCCTGTTATTAACAATGACGTTCAGAAATAAGACGACAAAACAAAAAGGGAAACGGTTAAATTTAAGAAAGAATATTTTTTTATTTTAGACTAATAAATATTTGGTCTTTCAAGGCACTTCCAACATAAGGCCAATAAGTACTTCTTCTGACGGATAACATCCGTGTCAGATGATCTTAAAAGAGTTACACATCTAAAGCTGCTCTACAAGAGCACGTCAGAATACAACACAAAGAATAAAACATATACAGCAGCTTATACTTCCATCATCTCATGTGGCTTTCGAGGACTGGTTTAAAATGGGACATTATGATACTATAATTAGGCCTAATTAATAACCATAACCATGAGCAATAAGATGCGGTTCCTCTGAAAATATAATTACATGTTGTTCGTGACTATTATTCAGCACTTAGTTGTGCAGTTAACAAGAACAATCATGTTAATGTGACCAAAATCTGTTATTGTAACTTTCCCTGTGATTCTGCAAGTGTAAACTTTAATATTTGCGCAAAGTCTCTCAGAGTGGAAGAAGCCGTCAGGTAAAAAAGTGTTTTTTTTTTTTTTTTTATGACAAATAATACATCCCATAGGACACGGGTCCGTTAAATAGTCCTGGCATCGGGACGGGCCGTGGGAAGGAGGCTGGAGGTCCGTACAGAGATGATGGAGATCCCAGAGGGAAGGGCAGCGCGAACGGGGACAGGAGCGGTTTGGAGGCGCATTTGAACTTTTCCAGCTCGGCCTCCTGGAGTCTCTTGGCCTTCGCCCTCCGGTTCTGGAACCAGATCTTGACCTGAGTCTCGGTGAGGTTGAGGGAGTTGGAGAACTCGGCCCGTTCGGCGATGGAGAGGTACTGTTTCTGCCTGAACTTGCGCTCGAGGGAGAGCAGCTGTGAGGTGCTGAAGGGTGTGCGCGGCTTCCGGTTCGTCTTGTGCTTGCGTAACGGGCACGGCGGCGGGCTCGGGAGACCTGCGGGACACCGGGAACAAACCGTTTCTTCTTTAGAAGCTGGGAAAAAAGGTCAGGTCTCCAAATGCCTTCATCGTGACCTTTGACTACCGTTCTTTCTTTCTTTTTGAATAGGCTACCACTTTCTTTTTAAAATTCACTGATATCTCCTTTTTGAGTGTTTGCAACTTTTCTAATAATCTTTTTTCCCCTTTTTCTTTTTTTACATTATTTTTATTTGGATGGCAAACAGAATGGCATTGAACGCCAATAGCCTCATTTCTTAACTGCTATTTCACAACAACAATTGTCATTTTTAAAATGATTAACTTTTACTAATTAATTAGGCTACTATTTAGGCTATAATTACAAATGTCTACAATTTAATAGATAAATGTTGTTGTTGTTAGTAGGCTATTATTATCAATGTAGGGCCTATATCTATTGGTAGGCCTATAAGGAAAAACATGTTTAAAATGTCTAAATATGGGTTCATTTTTTTAATCTTCTTTTTTTAAACATTTCTTTCTTTTTTTCTTTCTTACTTAGTTTTCTAAAACTACAAAACATCTGAATAATCCAAACTTTATCCTTCTTTCGCTGCCTTGCAGTTGCAAGCACTATATTTACTGTAAAATAGCCTACTTTTTTGTCATTTTTGTTTAACGTTTATAACAATAATATTAGCCTATTTAATATTTTCACAAATTAAATTATAAGGCTATTTACAATAAAATGTTTTATTTTTAAACGATTATTATAGCCTACATATTTACATTAAAAGTACAGGAATAGCTGTCAATAATACGAAAGGTGAATGTAAAAATACATAAATTCTAATTCTAATTTATGTATTATTAATTAAATAGCCTATCGAATTAAATTCTAAATATGTATCACAATGTTAGCTACTATATTTACACTGTTTTGAAAGATTTTTTTTTTTTTAATGAACAAACTCAGTAGGCTAATGACTGTAACTGTAAATGGTTGAAATACTTACGAGGAGGAGATGTGAAAGACGAAGAGTTTGGCCAAGTGCTCTGTTCCTTATCGCTTAAATCTTCACTGTCCGAAACGCTTGACAAAGTGTCCACAGAAACTTTGGTTTTCTCTACAAAGTAAGTCCGTACTAAGTCCTGTCCCAATCCCAGTCTCTGGTGCTGGAGAGCCGGAGAACACGCGACCTGGCAGCTCGATTTGGCCATCAGGGATTCAACACTGAACGGGAGGTAAGTCTTCTTCACTTTATGTCCCGTGTCAGTGGTCATATCTTTCGGCTTTTGACTTTCTTCGCTGTCCGAGTCCGATTTTTCCTGAGCTGTCGCTTCAACGGGCCCCTTAGGAGAACTCATCGTAAACCATCCGCCGCAAGTTTGTTCATATACAGTCTCGTCTCAACAACTTCCAACAGTCTGTCTCGCGCTGCTTCAGTACACTTATAAAAGCTCGCAAACTGCGGGCAGCCAATCAGCGTGTGCGCTCGACCAGCTGACTTACAAACGCCTCGATTTGATTGGTCAGGACGGTCCCCTGGGGCACGCTCGAACCAATCAAAATAAACCCCTTAGAAGTCATGTGGTCAAGTTGACACCAAGACATCAAGGGGATATTGAGAAAAATGAGTACTTAATCGCGGATGTCTTGCTGAGATGATGTATAGATGGCCTCGGGGCTCTTGACTCTTTGGAGCACAAAGTAGACCAATTTTAGCCCAATTAAACAGTGGGGAGGCTCTCAAAGTATCTGTATCCGACTGTTGAGAAGTCATTGAAAAGGCACAATGGAATTACTCCACACCAAATACACGGTAAACAAGAAAACCGGACTGTCTTGTTTGTAAAATCACTTAGAAATATATTTGCCTAAATGTTGTTTTGTATTGGCAGTATTGGCAGGTAAAAGAACACCTGGCTAAATAATTAAACGACACATATTAATATATATAGCTAATATGGCAGGTAGAACTCTAAAAAACGCTGGGTTTGTTTTAACGTTTGGTCATATGGACAAATCCAACCGTTTAAAATTTAAACCCACCGGTTGGGTTTGTCCATATTTGACCCAAACATGTTTATATATATATATATATATATATATATATATATATATATATATATATATATATATATATATATATATATATATATATGTATGTATAAACAGCACATATAAAAATAATATATATAGGCTATATATAGCCTATATTACCGGTTTCGGTTTTTTTTTTAGACTTTTTCTTTTTTTTTGTGGGGGACAAATTCAAAAGCGACTATAAAATGTATTAATGAGGATCGTTAAAAGGCAAATATTGCTGACATTGGAACATTTACTAAATTGGCACGCTAATCCTTTAATGTTGTTTCAACCCATGTTTGGGTCACATATGGACAAACCCAACCGTTGGGTTAAACATTTTTAAACCCAACGGTTTGTTTTAAATTTATTTTTTAAATTTTGAACCCAACGGTTGGGTTTGGCAATATGAGACCCAAACATGGGTTGAAACAACCCAGCAATTTTAGAGTTAGGCCTTTGTTTTTTCTTTGTTTTTTTGTTTTAAAAAAGGCTACTTGGCTAAATTCAGAAAAGCAATAGGCTAGTAGTAGTTTGTTTTATAAAAAAAAATAGGCTATATAAAGTTTTATTCTTGAAAAAGCATATAAAGTAGGCCTATATGGAAACTTTTCATGGTTGCTTTATTGAGAAAAGCTTTTGTCAAGGCAGAAATTGATTCGAAAGGGCTGTAAGTTACACAATACTTAGGCAATTTAAGGCATGTCACGGGCTTTTAAGGTTACAAAAGACTCAGCTGAGAAGCGAGCAGAGTTTTCTTCTCTCTCATTTAGAGAGCCAGACGAGCTGCGTTTTGGAAGGCGCCAGAGACGGTGGGATCAAAAGAGAAGGTACCTCGAGGAGGAAAAGGCAACAGTTTAACTCCACTTAACCAATTGTCTTCAAAATATGTAGTCCTGAGCATAGCTGCAAGGCCAAACGGTGACGTCAAGAAAATGAACCAGTACTTTCCCAAACCGAAGAAGAAAAAAAAAAAAAAAAAAAAAAAAAAACACTGGCAGAGTGAACAAACTCTCTTTAGTGTTCATAATAAGTTAGACTCACTCCTCTTTCCAAAACATTTAGGCTACACGGGCACCATGTGTAAACCTACCAGTCCAGTATAACAATAAATGCATTATTATTGTTATTATTAATATTAATATTATTAGTAGTAGTATTGCGTAATAAGCCCCGGGAGGTAATTTCAGTTCGCTAATACCAGCCGACTGTTTTTATTGTGCATTCTTGGCGGCACCTTGCACCGATTTGGCAGACGGTCTCAGATTTGCTCTAATATTCTCTAATAGCCAAAGGTTGTTCCTCTTGCGAGTGATATAGGCTATCTGTCAAAGTGGGTATCAAACCAAACGCGCTGTTCTCCCTTAGAAAGTCCCCCTGCATTAAACTCCACCAATCTAAACGCTAAATTATTTAAATGATCACGGGAGATCCATTACTAGCACATTTTAATAGCTGTAATGACGATAGTTTATGTGAACCTGATTGGGTGAGTGAGTCGACTCTCTTTTGTAATTTAAAACTCGTTTGGAACGAACAGATGAAGACAACTGAGATATTTGGACAAAACTGAAACCTTAAACTTAATCTAATTGGATAGGCTACAGGAGAGATGCTGTCAGGAGATAGATA